>NW_020200879.1:62632-78689 GCF_001531365.2 Cynara cardunculus var. scolymus
TTAGCCACTTTGATTTCACAAATCAAAACAATTAACAAAAGCATAAAAGGACAGTTCTAACAGCCTAAACACATTTTAACAACTTAAAACAACTTAAAAAACAACTTGAAGCAACTAAAACAACTTAAAGCAACTGAAACAACTGTAAAACAACTTTAAACTGTTCAAAATGACTAAAAAACTTAAAAACGACTTAAAACAATAACAAACAACTTATAATAGCTTAAAAACTACTTAAAACAGTCCCGAAAGTGTCTAAGTTGTACACCACTAAACTTCTTTTTAAAATTTGCATAAATGTGTCTAGCACATTGTCTGTGTTTAGCTACCGAAACCACATCCTTGACAGCCTCAATTAGCACCTGTTTCAAGAAATACAAAGTTTTTTTGATTAAAAATAATTATAAGAGGCATAAAAACACACATTTAAAAAGACGTAGAAACGGCAAAACAAAATGTACCTTATGTTGATCTGAAATCAAATTCGTACCAGCACCATCATTCAAAGATGGGTCTTCTTCAACAAGTCAATAAACCACGTCCAATTTTCTTTATTTTCAGTATTTACCACAACCCATGCGATTGAGAATATTTGATTATTCGCATCTCGACCAACGGACGAAAGCAACTCTCCTTTGCATATTGTCTTTAAAAAGCACCCATCAAACCCAATTACTATTCTAGAACCACTAATCCAACCTTCTTTCAATCCTTGTAAACATATATAGAATCCTTGAAAGTAAATCTTCCCATCGGGGTTGACTTCAACACTCATTTTTACTGCAGATCCAGGATTGGTTCTCCTAGTTTCTTCAAAATACTCCCAAAGTATCATAATGTTTCTTCATACCTTGCTCAAATTCATTAATCACATGTGTAATAGCCCTATCACATTGGTTGATGCTTAATAGACACTTGTATTTCTTCATCACAACAGATTGCAAGTCCACTAACTTCATATTAGGATTTCCTTCAATCGACTTTCAAACTTCTTAACAATGAACTTATAGTTTATCAATGAACCAAATTTGAAGTTTCTTGTACACATATGCTCATACACAAGAGATTTCACTTGGAACGATCTCTCATTTGCCATCCAAATTGCCCATAATCTCCAAGGGCATTTCGGCTGATCATCACTAACTTCCTTCCACATCTTGCTAATAGTTTAGTCTGGTCATTCATTTCGAACCATATTTGGTAACCATTGGCTAATGCATAATTTGTTATGCATTCTTTGAGTCGTGTTGGCTTTCATATCTCTCACCTCGTATAGGTTTCATGATCTTCCAATGTGTTTTTGGATTATGCATTGGATATTTTTCACCTTCTTGTGTGAGATCATGCTCTTCATCATCATTATTTATATTGGTCTCAACAATATTATCCTTTTTTAACTCCCTATTAAGATCATTCAAATACTTTTCAAGCTTAAAAGCCATCAAATCTTCTTCTCTTACATTATCATGCTCTTCTCCAATATATTCATGTGTCACTAATCCACGCCCAATTTTTTTTTTGTCTAAATTCAGTTATTCCATCTTCACCTTCAGATATGTGATCTAAAGAAGGAGCATAAGAAACATCATCATCATCACTAGATATACTATCACTATTATTATCACTGCCATCTTGTCTCAAGTACTCTGTTAAGTCTTCAACAAAATCATATAAATACACATCAATTATCTCCTGTAACGCCCCAACCCACACATTGCATGTAACACATATTTCATACAAAAGAAATACATATTATTCCATTCAGGTCCCTTAKTACAAGAATCTAACATGACCAAATACAAGGTCCAAAAATTCAAAATACATTTCTTGTACTAATCAATCAAAACTGTACATCAAAACAGATYTTCAAGCAGAAATGCATATAGGAAAATATTAAATCTTCCTCTTTCCCTTASCATCWGTACCTCCTGCAACACATAGTTAAAATCACAAAAYGAGGGTTAGACCGAAAGGTCTAGTGAGATACCCTATTTATGTTATTGCAGGGTGTAAATCACCAAAATCTTTGTGAAAAACAATTATTCATATATATACAAATATATGAACAAATAGGAACATAAACCCAAATCCTTTCTATTTATCAAACAAAGCATTCAACTACACAAATCTCATACCTCTGAACCAATCAGGTCTAATATAATGTCATTTTTAAACCTTCTCAAATTAAATAAGGTTTATATAAAGTTTCAGGCCAAACCTRATGTTTTCTCCTCAATAACATCCAGACTATAATTTCCAATAAGAACCTTAATCTTAAATCTTTAAATCACAAAGAAATAAAGATTCCAGATCACGGTAGTCTTAAAGGATATAATAGAAAGAGTTATATCATTCAACACACATGCAAATGTCACCCTTATATCCAAATGCACACCTCTCCTTGATATGCCACCCTTATCCCATGGTACACCTCTCTTTGATATGCCACCCTTATCCCATAGTACACCTCTCCTTCATATGCCACCCTTATTTATTCATCAAAACTTTTCACAAAATAATTTCAAATAGACCGTAGTCATTGAAATTATTATCAATACAAAAATCATTTCTTTCAAAACTTCCTTTTTATGATAAAATAACATTTCTTATCAAAAACACAAGATATCACTTCAAATCCGGTCAACTTGATTTAGCCGGACTTCATCTCCGGTCAACAATCCGGATGACACATCGCATAAACTTTGTCCGGTTTAATACTTGGGATTAATTCCAACTTTGTCCGGATAACAAGTCCGGACAACACACCGCATAAAACTTGATCGATTTATCACTTAGAATAAAAATCAACATCTTTGTCCGGATAACAAGTCCGGGCAATACCCCACTCACCCTTTGACCGATTTAAAACAATCCGGACAATATATCGTCCAACCTTTGTCCGATTTAAAGCAATCCGGACAATACCTCGTCCACCCTTTTACCGATTTAAAACAATCCGACCAAGCTTTGTCCGGATAAAACCCTTAAGTAAAATTCATTGATTTCATTCTAACAATAAACAAGATTCATATAAAACCAATAGAAATTTTATTCAAAAGAGTTTAGAAATTACTCACCTTATCAATATTTTGGAATCAAACACTTGAAATCAATTTGAATCTCCAGCCAAGAATAATCCGGTCAACCTCTCCTCTTTAAATCACACAACTTTTTTAAAAGGCAAGAAGCAGAAATATGGAGGCTAAGTCCTCCTTTTATACTTTCCAAATCAGGAAAGGCGGTTAACACAGCCTTCTCTTATGCATGCATTCACATTACCATTCATATATATATATATATATATATATATATTCTCATGCACATATGCACCTACATGCATGCATATCACATATATGCACATAATCTCTTTTATGCATCTAAATTATGCACACTTTCACATACCAGCATGATCAAACATAACAATTTATCATGCTATCACATAATCATTTAATCAAATAATCACATATTAATTACCTTAGGTGATAACTAGGATCCGGTTATCACATCTCCCTACTTTTGAGTCCATATTCAATAAAACTCTTAAGATCCACATTACATTTAAGCTTTCTTAAACCATTTTCTAAGCCCTTACCAGGAATACAAAAATATATGTTTTCACACAATGTGTGTGTGTAATTCTTCAAAAAACAACAAAATCAAAGTATTCCATGTTGCCAATGTCAAAAGTTTCAAAAAAAATTCTCAACCCATTAGCATATTCAAGTGGCCAAAATACAGAATCACCTGTGTAATGTACCTCGAAAGATATTGTTGTAGATATTGATGAAGATGTCATCCTGAAGATAAAGAAACAAAGAATTTAGCATCCAAGATGATCTTAAGATAAAAAAACAGACAAAAGAACCATCAATATGCGAAACGCACTCCAAAATTGGTTATATTAAAAGGTATGGCATGAATTTCTCACTACAAGGTACACTACAGTTTTATGTGTACCAGGGGAGTTAATTTTCCAAGGACAAGCTTCAAGGACGTAATAAATGATGAGGTATGACATGAATTTCTCATTCAAATATGTGTGTATGGCTGTTGGTATGGCAAAATTTATCATTCAAATATGTGTATGGCTGTTAGTTGTTATATAAAGGAGTATAGTTAAATCCTGATTAAGGTTATGTTAGCATTGTGAGTGAAGTGAAATCCAGTTTTTGAACTAAACTGTTAGAAATAACAATTTCAAGTGATTTGCTTAATGTTATGTAACAAATGAAGGGATGTTTCTATTTCATTTGCCTACCTTTCTAGTTTCTTTATGCTTCAATTTCTACTATGAAGAGTTAAGTAAATTTTTTCTTTAAGATAAATAATCAAACACCTGATGTGCATTAAATCGTAAAATCGCCTACGAGTAATCTTTTACATACTATACGTATACTCTAAATCAAGAATCTCAAACATGGTGGGGGAAATCACAAACCACATATATGTTTACAGGAAATCGACTTGAAAATAACCCAAACCAAACAGTAAATGCCTCTAAGCGATACACAACCTTTTGGAACTGTTAAAAGGCTGTCAAATTTTTACCAAACAGTAAATCCACACATCCATAGAAAGATAGAGAAATAGCCATTATATATGTTTCCTTTCTGTTTAAATATGTCCACACATCCATAGATAGATAGAGAAAAAGCCAGATGCAAACTCTTAGCCTTGATATTGAACTTACTTTTTGGAAATCGCAGCACTTATGAATCATAACACTCAGGATGAGGGTTGATGAGGAAGAGGATAAGGATCGATATGGAAGAGGATGAGGGTCGATTAGGGTTTAGATTCGATCAGGAAAAAGAGGATGAGGGTTTTAGGAATCGATCAGGAAGAAAAAGATAAAGGTTTTAGGAATCGATCAACAAGAAGAGGACGAGTGTATGATTGAGGGTTCACGACCAGTCGAACAAGGGAAAGGCTATTCTTTTTTCCTTTTTAAAAATTGTTTTTGAGTTAGATTTTTCTTTTAAATGACATGTAAGCTATCCCATGTGTAACAAGTTATCTTATGTGGCTTTCATGCCATTTTAAGTTTGACACGCCAACAAAGAAAAACCTGTTCAAACCACAAGGGTGGTGCCTGATTGGTTTGATCTTGGCTCCAAACGTCAAAAGTACAGGAGGTCTCAGGTTTAAATCCAATGAGGAATAAAAATCCCCTTGTGGCCATGGAGGTTCAAATGCGGTGACTTTGGGCTATTTGCAAAGCAGGTGGTCGTCCTGAGATTAGTCGGCTCGCATAGCGGGTTGAATATCCAGGTTAATAAAAAAAACTTGTTCAAAAGGTAATAAGTTACCCAATGCTATAACAGATAAAATTTTGAAATTACAATCCCTAATAAAAAAATATTTTAAAAGTATATTACTGTAATAAAAAAACTGAAAATGAAATACTATGATAAATTTGTAAAAATCATTTAACATTTGATCCTTGAGGGTGTGTTTGGTGTGGGGACATGATAAGACAGAACAAGACAAGATAAAACAACTGTTTAACGTTTGGTAAGATAAAACTGGATAGAACAGAACAAGTAAAATGACCAATTTACCTCTGATGAATTGTTTATTTTAATTAATTTATGTAATTTATTAAATTATAATAAAATAATTATTTTTTATAACAAAATATATTATTTTAAGTATTCGTCAAAACAATTAAAATGACACCAAATAAAAAGTTTATGTAGTTTTCTATTTTTATTTTTATCTCTTTTCTATATTATTTTTTATTATTAATATATAATAAATTACATAAATTAATAAAAATATCCGNGGATTCCAGAAAACAAAAGAATTCACCTATCACCTGTACAATCACTTCTGTAAGATCAAAATCGAATATTTAATACTCTGATCAAGGGAAAACATACAAAACTCATCGAAAACAACAAATTGCATGCGTGAACCTTACACAATACGTTTGACGGTGATAAAATCAAGAAAACAATTTATGTAATTTATTGAATTATAATAGAGTAATTATTTTTTATAACAAAATATATCATTTGAAGTTTTCGAAAAACAATTAAAATGACACCAAATAAAAAGTTTATGTGGTTTTCTATTTTTATTTTTATCTCTTTTCTATATTATTTTTTATTATTAATATATAATAAATTACATAAATTAATAAAAATATAGAAACCGTATAAAAATAATATTTTAAGAACAGTAAAATGAAAGTTTAAGAAACATAAAATACAATAAATAAAATTTAAAGAATGAATAAAATGTAAAAAAAGGACCTATTTGATGTTTTAGAAGAAAATTAAGTTTTATTTTGATGTTATATTGGTAAAATATAAGTCTGTTCCACCTTGTTCCATCCTGTTCCATGGGGTAGGGGTGAAACAGGTTTGTTCCACTTTGTTCCATTCTGTTCCACATAAAATTCATGTCAAACATAAGACAGGGATCCTTGTCCTGTTTTGTCATATCCCTATCCAATGTACCAAACGCACCCGGAATCTTTTAGGGTGCGTTTGGTGTGCAGACTGGACAGGACAGGACAGAACTGGACAGGACAGGACAGAACAGGACAGGACAGAACAGAACAGGACAGGACAGCTGTTCAGCGTTTGGTAAGACTGGACAGGACAGGACAGAACTGGTTAAAATGACCAATTTACCCCCAGTAAACTGTTTAGTGTTTTTTCACTAAATAATCAATATAAATGTTTACAAATACTATTTAAAAATACCAAAAAAACTCACATTCCAACTACATTCATCAATATGCATCTATTCTACAATTCTCAATTATGAATTTTTCCTCAAAACAACACTAGCAACAAACATATTTCTTAACAATGTGAGCTAACTCTTCATCATTTTCAATGAACTAGCAACAAACATATTTGTTGAGGACAAGAGCCCAAACTGATTTGCTTAACAACTTCGATCTGAAATGCTTCTGGATCTTCCCTAGCACTCAACTCCAAAGCCATTTGTATTTGATACTCTTCTTCTACCTCTGGATCCCTAGAGTTACCAGACCCTAAATCCCAAGTCCTAACCTCATCCATGGCAGCATCAAGTGCACTACTACTAACAGAATCAAACCCTTCAATCCTCTCTGTTGTTTTCAAATTTGAAGATGATGGAGGGCTAGGACTTAGCTTATTCGTTACAGAATTAAGCCATCCAGCAATTCCAGATAAGGGTTTATTAAGTTCATGGGTCTCAACATCACTCAACCTCCGATTACTCTTTGAAGAAGAAGATGAAGACCGTTCCGGGTTCAAGATAAACCCACGAAGAACCTCTTTTGCAGGTCCACATCAAACAAACCACCACCGACGAGATCAAACAAAGCAAAAAAAATCGATTAAAACCAGCAAACCCAGATGCTTCTAATCAGCAACAAAATCGAGATGAAGCAATCGTGTACCTGAGTATGGAGAGAGGAAAAGTCGCCGATTTAGGTAGAAGTCGCCGCCGATTGAGTAGAAGTCGCCGCCGATTGCTGTGAAGCGATGGAGGCGGATACGGGGAAAGGGTGTGGGGAAGAAAGGGGTTGAAGGAAGCGATGGAAGCAGAAAGGGTAGTGTGGTAAAAAACTTTATGTTCCACTTAGTTCTAGGGGGGTAAGGGTGAACAACCCTGTCCCACTCTTGTTCTACTTAGTTCTACTTAGTTCCACATAAAGCTACACCAAACATAAGACAAATGTGTTCTGTCCTGTTCTGTCCCACCCTGTCCATCGCACCAAACACACCCTTATGAATATTTGTTTAAAAAAATCTGAAAATAAAAGAATATTCCCTTTTAATTAGAGAGAAGGAAGATGACGAGGATGGTGACTGACAAGGAAATGGGGTCGTGTTGCCATTTCTGGTAACGATATCAAGTGGGCCATACTCATCCATTGCTCGCTCTAAATTAGGGTTTATTAATCTTCGATTCTCCGATATAGAACCCATAAAGATATTTCAAATCGTAAGTAATGAGTATTTGGTTGAACTATTTGTTTCTCTACTCTTTTCTCCCTGTTTGAAGAGAAAAACCTCATAGTTTTTTTGTGGTTTTGAAGAGATTGAAGTAAGATTGTTCACTCTTAACAATGTCAATTACATTGTTATAGTCGATCATTCTTCTGATGTATAGTGTGTTATTTAAGTGCTTGTTTTCTTTTTTGTTTCTTCGTATATTCATTTGAGTTAATGATATTCTGGTTTTAGCTGAAGAATGGGTTTCCTCTGTTGTTGCTCGTATGTTCTGATTCTGCTCAATATATTTTTCTTATGGGTGCCAGTTTTGTGTTAGGTTTGTGTGCCTGCTTGTTTATGTAAAAAGCATTTATGTTTTTGTGTGTAGCTGTAGACTATTTTCTTATGAATATTTGTTTTCTTGTAAATGGCTTTTGATTTGCAGTGATGATATGCAATTCGGGGATTTTTGATTTTTCCACACAAAGTAGTTATGTATTCTGTTTCCTAGTATCAGTGTTAATGTTGCCATATGGTTTTTACAAGACACATTCATGGAATGTTGTTGGAGTCTTGTCTAAGGATGCTTTCTTGAAAGTCGATCCTAGAAATGAAATAGTGGATTGTTATCAGCTTTAGTGGACTGAAATCATGGGTTTCCAAATCTTATTCGTGGAAAAAATTATTTGTTTCACAGTTTACATGAAATGGAGGAAATTGGAAAGGGGAAGAATCAGTGATTCTCTAAGCTGATTTATTTCACAATTTACAAGAGCATATTTATGTGATTTGTTTCTTGGAGTCTTGACTCTTACATTGGAAGACATAATGCTTTTGATTGGCTGTACTGTACTAACACACACATACGTGATGTTGCAAGTAGACCTCTCACAGTCACATCTGGTTAAAGCAAAAACGTAATGAAGAGATATCAAGTGTAAATTGCGTGCATGCTGGAAAGAATACCGAGTTTTTTCCAGTCTGATTCTATTTACTTATGCATGCTACTTTCTTGTTGTTTCTAGGAATTTCATATTTTCAACTATGGGCGTGGATGACAAAACTCTCAAACTATCCACTTGTGGTGTGACTCACCAAGAATGGTCTATATCCCTGCATGCCTATTCTGATCTTACCAATGTTTCCCCAGTAGTGTTCTTGTACCTTCTGAAAGAATGCTATGTTTACGGTAAAGTTCTTCTGTCCTCCCATCTTTTATCAGTGGTCAGCAAGTCCTTTGCATGGTTATTTACAAGTAGTAAGTGCTGTGTTCTGGATGATTTGTACATGCATGCATGAATTTGTATGATTTTGAATCTTTTTTGGCACTGTTGAAGTATACATTATATTCTAGGCTTTGCGATGTAAAAAAATGTGATCACTGTTCGAATTCTGTGATTGTGCATTTCACCTCTTGTGTTGGTTATCGGTAATCATTCCGCCTGGAGGTTTGACGATCTTGGTTGGCCCATGGTCAAAGTTAATTCCCGCACCTTACAAATGGTGCTTCCTTTTCTCCAATCTCTAGGAATAGCTTTCAGCTTGGAGTGAGAACTGGTTTATAAGTTAGCTTCATCGGTAACTGAGGGTGGGTGGGGTGGGGTTTTCTATTTCTATCCAAAAACATACCCTTTGTTTGGATACATCCAAATGGATAAAAAGTCCTTTCCAAGATCCCAAAATGCCAAGAATGCTTGTGATGTTGGCCATCATGTTGCTTTTTGGGTATAACTTCTGGAGACTGGACCATTAAATGTTTTTGCTATATTGGAGGGGCGGATATCTCCTCAAGCACCCTCTTATTTCCACAAGGGGAGGACTTTAACCAAACCGGTGATTGGATCCCTGTACAACATATGAGACCTAGCATGTTTAGAATGCCGCATGCTGACTTTACCAATTGAAGTTGGTTCACGGATTTGGGTAATACAATTTCCTTGCTTGCGGGGTTCTCATCCTTATTTCTTTTGTAGAATATCAATCCCACAATGAACATATTTGTTTCTAGATAAGGATATAAGAAATTATGATAGCAATTCTGTGACAACCAAATAACAATTAGTTTTTTGAGTTGTCATGATTATATTTCTTATCTCATAATCTACAACATACTCTTTAAATAGTTAATACATATGGTCTAATACATTTTCAAATTGTGTAAGGTGATGATTATTAGATAATTAGATATGTCAGAAGCTAGCTACAAATCAGTATGGACCTCTTACACTATAGCATTAGTTCGAATAGACTCAATGTTCTAGATGATCTCCATTAGACCCTCAAAATTCACATTTAGACCCGTTAAAATCTTAAATGATGATCTAGCGAAGTCTTGAAGTATGAAAATTCCATCTGAGTAAGTGCTTGTAATGAGATAACAAGTAACTCGTGTTACTATAGTTTGTTACATGCATCGATAAGGGCGTGTAAGTGAGATCTATATGAAATCTTTTACTATTCTTATTATTTTTTGTGAAAAGAAATAAAATTTTGTTATTTAGTCCTCCTCTTACAAAAAGAGCCTACACTTATATACTAGTGTTGAAAGAGTTGAATATTGAGTTAAAAAAGGGAATTGGTTGTTGTTGAGATTTGAGAATACAATCATTACCTGGAACTGTAACAATACATTATGTTATTAAGATGTTTTTGGAACTAAAAAGCTGGAAATATGTCGTTTTCAATTTAAAAGGTCAATGGTTGGAATTTCTAAAATATGAAGTGATCTTTTTCCCACAAGAAGGGAGAGAATATATGTGTGATTTATCTTTTTGTTTCTGTGAAAATAAAATGATAAGTAAACCATGGTCTGTTTTACTCCATTTGTCCCATAAGAATGTAACATTTCCTATTTTGGGTTGTCAAATAAATGCAACAATTTTTTTTTCTAGAAAGATTCCTTTGCAATGTACCTATTTGCTCATTAGCAATCACCGCAAGTTTTTTCTGTCATTAAAATAGAATCATGAGGAAAATGACCAAAAATTCTTTTCGAGTGAAGCTTTTGTGCTGATGACGTCAAGTGTCTGAAATCTCCAAACTGTGGGTTTTCAATAAGGTCATAATGTACAAGTTCTAGTTGTAATCCGCTCAGTGTGATATTGATGCAAACTAGCTAAACAAAGTCAAATGATTAATTGAATCAAATGCTTAAAATAGGAATTACCAGCTTTCGAAAGGCTGGAGGCTCTTCCAAACCTTACGTATTACAAAACTGATGCCTTTTACCCTAACCCTGCTACCCTATTTAAAATAAACCGAAAGCCAAAATTAGAAAATGTTTTCCTATTCAATTGGGACAGCTACATTCCTCTATTATGTGATTAGCTAAGAATTTGCTGGAGGACAACTCAACATTCCATTATTGCAGGATTACCCCAGTCAATTAGTGGGACTTGCCTTTTCTTGCATAGGTGCATTTAATGGGTGGCTTACGAAAACCCCTCCCCAAAAGTCTCACCTTGTCCTCAAGGTGAAAACTGGTTACCAATTGCATCATGGTCGTCCCACGTTGCTTCGAAATCTTCCAACCCCTTCCACTTGATTAGTACTTCTAACTGACCCGTGGCTCTGTCTTGCTTTATATCTAGAACCGCTTCAGATCTGCTCTGAACTCCATGTTGTCCTTGAGTTGTGGAGGTAGACTGTGTGAGGAGGCACTTGCTCCTATGGCACGCCTTAGTTGGGACACATGGAAAACCGAATGGATGTTTGTCGTAGCTGGCAATTGTAGCTTGTATGCTACCTGTCCCACCGTTTCTATTATTTGATATGGGCCGTAAAACCTGGCAGCCAACTTTTGGTTATGAGTGGTAGCTAATGACTTCCAACAGTAAGGCCTTAGTTTCAAGAAAACCAAGTCTCCTGCTTTAAAATTGTAATCTTTCCTCCCCAAGTCTGCCTGCTGTTTCATGCGTTGTTGTGCCTTCAGTAGGTGCATCTTGACCTCGTCTAGAATTTCCTCCCTTTCTAGTAGCATAATAGCATCTGTTCCACGGACTGAATTTCTGTTGCTGCCCCTTCTTATTTCAGTAGCGTTGGCAGGTCCCTCCCATACAAGACCTTAAAGGGAGTGCATTTGAGGGCAGAGTGGTATGAGGTGTTGTACCAATACTCTGCCCAACACAACCACTTCCCCCACTCTTTCGGCCGATCTGATGCTATACATATGAGGAACTGCTCCAGTGTTTTGTTTACTACTTCAGTCTGCCCGTCTGTCTGGGGGTGATATGCCATGCTGTAATTTAACTTGGTCCCCTGCAATTTGAACACTTCTTGCCAGAACTGACTTAGAAGAAATAGCTTACCTCTATCTGTGATAATAGATTCTGGTATGCCATGTAATCTGATCACTTCTTCAATGAATATTTCTGCCACTGTTTTTGCTGGGAAAGGGTGTTTTAGCCCTAAGAAAAGGTTGTACTTTCTCAGCCTGTCCACCACCGCCAAAATGGTCATCATACCCATTGATTTGGTAGTCCTTCAATGAAGTCCATTGTAATGACCTCCCACACTCTCTGAGGTAGAGGGAGAGGTTGTAACAGCCCTGCCGGTGAACCTGCCAAGTATTTATTTTGCTGACATATGCCACAACTTTTTACCATTTTCACTGGGTCCTTCATCATTCCCACCCAAAACATCTTAGCCACCACTCGTTGATAGGTCCTCTCTTCACTTGCATGACCCCCAATGGGTGAGCCAAGGAATTCTTCGAAGAGACGGGGTATTAAAGCTGACTTTCGGGACAACACTAACCTCCCTTGTATTAGAACAACTCATTGTATATCGAGAAACTGTGGTTTATGCCAATACCTGCCTTGATGTCTCTTCAATTTGTTGCAACAATTGATCATCCTCCACTTCTTTTTTAATTATCTCCCACTATCGCTATTGTAGCTTGGTTGCTACTCCCTGTTCGGTACAGAATGTCGACTTCATACCCCAACAGTTTGCTAACCCAACATTGATATTCTGGTTCCACCACCCTTTGTTCCATTAAGTATTTTAAACTTTGTTGGTCTGTGCGTATGGAAAATTTTCTGCCCAGTAAGTACGGTCGCCATCTCCGAACAGCCAAGACCACGACCATCAGCTCCTTTTCATACACTGATTTTTGTGGTGCTTGAGAGCCTAAATCCTGGCTGAAATAGGCTATGGGGCGTTCTTGCTGCATCAGAACTGCTCCTAACCCGAACCCTGACGCATCAGTCTCTACAACGAAAGGCTGTGAAATTGGGCAGCCTCAACACAGGGGCTGTCGATAGGGCTGTTTTTAATTCCTGAAAAGCGGCCTCGGCTTGACTTCCCCACTTGAACTGATTTTTCTTTAGCAGATTGGTTAAGGACCAGCTATTCTACCATAACCTGCGATAAACTTCCTGTAGTAGCTAGAAAATCTCAAGAAACCACGCAACTCAGTTACCGTTAGGGGAATTGGCCAACATTGCATAGTCCGCACCTTCCCTTTGCTTGACATGATGTGCCCCAATACCCCACTTTAGGCTCCCCAAACTCACATTTTTTTGGTTAGCATACAACTGATGTTTAAGCAAAACACTAAAAACTTTCTGCAAGTGTCCAATGTGATCCTCCATATTCTTCCTGTATACGAGGATTTTGTCAAAAAAAAAACCAAAACAAATTTCCTAAGGTATGGCTTGAACACCTCGTTTATCAACCCTTGGAAAATAGAAGGTGCATTGGCTAGTCCAAAGGGCATAACAAGGAATTCGTAGTCCCCTTCGTGCGTGCGAAACGTCGTCTTTGGGACATCTTCAGGTCGCATGCGTATTTGGTGGTAACCACACTTCAAGTCTAGTTTGGAGAACACCCCTGCATCATATAGTTCATCCAACAGGTCATCAATTATAGGGATAGAGAATTTATTAGGAAATGTACATTTGTTGAGGGCGCAGTAGTCCATGCAAAACCTCCAACTCCCGTTTTTTTAAACTAGCAGTACAGGGCTGGAGCTACTGTGCTGAATCACTACCGCATCCAACATCTCATTGATCAGTATTTCAATTTTGTCTTCTGGTAGGATGCATATCTGTAGGGTCATACATTCATAGTTCCACTCCCTTCCTTCAGTGTAATGGCATGCTCCTTACCCCTTTCTGGTGGACCAACAGGAAAATCAAACCAAGCACTTGCCTTAATTCTTCTAGGCATTCGGTTTCATGGTGTTCTTTAGTCCCCAATAGCCCTAGTTCGACCAACAAACCTTGCTTTTCTTTGCTTCAACAATCTCCCCATTGCTTTCATGGATATCAAGGACCTTCCCGATGACGGATCACCCTTTAGGGTGACTGAAGTGCTGCCTATCTTCAACTTCATTTGCGTCCTCCAGTTTGTATAAGTCGCCCCCAGTGTTTACAACCATTGGATCCTAGTATCACATAAGAATTACCTAACTCAAAAGTCAAAAAGTCTTCTACCACCTCTATCCCTTGCACAAGCAGTTTTGCTCCTCGACACACTCCTTCACCTTTTATAGGAGGCCCAGTACCCATGGTAATTCCATACGATGCGGTGTTGGTTATAGGCAACTCCAATTGTTCGATGAGGGTCTTAGCGATGAAATTACGTGTGGCACCGTTGTCTATAAGCACTACTATCCGCTGCCCTTCAATTGAGCCTTCCAGTTTCATCGTTTTAGGTTTGGTAATGCCCACCATAGAATTCAAGTGGACTTATCTTCTTCTGAATCATTTTCCTTATCTTCCTCTTCAGCAACGTCTGTTTCGCCATCCCTACCCCTTTCGCCGTCCTGAACTACCAACATATTAACCTCCTTTCTTTTGCATTTATTCCCGAGGGCTTACTTTTCATCATAACAATAGCATAACCCTTGCGACCTTCTTTGCTGCAATTCCACATCAGTCACCCAATTCCCCACTTTTCTCGATGTGGAAACTGACTTACTGGCCCTGTATCAAAGGGAGCGAACGTTCCACTTATGGTTTTCTTCCCAGCCCATGCTCCTTGGCTTCTACTTTTACTCACAACTTTATTTTTTTCTACAATACGGGATGCCACCTCCATCGCCTCACTCAAACTGACTGGTGCTAACAGTCTAAGTTCGGCCCGCACAACTGGGTCCGACCCATTAACAAACTGGCTCAAGAATACCTCTTCATAAAAAACGTCCAACGGTGCGGCCAGAGACACAAATTGCTTTTTGTAGTTGCTCACGGATCCATCTTATTTTAGGACTAGAAATTGGTCAGGTAGTGTACCTTTTGCCATTGACCAAAACTGCCTAAGGATCATCTGCTTCAACTCTTCCCAGCAGGTTACTGGTCGATGCTTGTGTTCCCACTTGTACCACCTCAGTGCGTCACCCTCAAAGGCGATCACCGCTACCTCAACTTGTTCCTTCCTTGTAAGACGATTCAGGGCGAATACCTTTCTGCTCATAGTATCCAACAATTTGGGTCGATGCCATCAAATGTCGGAATTTCCAGCCTTCTCCCCCTAATGGCGAAGAGCCGGTTTGCCCCTTTGGTATGCCCCCTTCTCATTCTACCGATCGTCGCGCCTTCAACAGGGTATTGTCATCGTCTACGGGCGAGCCGTTACTTCCCGATGCCGCCTCCTGTAATTTAATTAGCAGTTCGAGCTTTTTCATTACTGTTTGGACATCTTTCTTCAAGGTACCCACTTCTGTGTAACACCCCCAAATCCACACATTGCATATAACACATATTTCATATACAGAATACATGTTTTCCCCACATAGGTCCATAAAACAAGAGACTATGCTATAAAATTTACAACTCAAAAATTCAAAATACATGCTCTTGTATAATATCCATTCTCCAAAATTCATTCAGATATGATCTTCATAATTCTAAGCACATAGGGAAGTAATCATAGAATATTCTTTCCCTATTATCGTTACCTGGTCACATATTTGAAAACACAAAATGAGGGTTAGACATGAATGTCTAGTGAGGTTCCCTTTTTATGTAATGCAGGGTGAGAATCACCAAATCATTTAAACCATTTCACATAAAGAGGAATAAAATCACATTCTGTTTGAGTCCATCGGACCTCTGGTTCCAAAGAACACACTTAGAACATATTCTGTTTGAGTCCATCGGACCTCTGGTTCC
>NW_020200879.1:79446-103202 GCF_001531365.2 Cynara cardunculus var. scolymus
TCTTCTTCAAAATCTATAACTAGTTCGGATGAAGGATTGCAGTCACAACCATCTTATCGAATCCTCATTCATAGTTTTATCCATAAAATCTATAGATTAATCCCAAACAAAGACAGACCGAAATCACAACCGTCTTGTTGAGATGTCCTCCATAGTTTTCAACCAGTAACGGTTTCCAAAACAATTTTATCATTAAAACCTTCAAACTCAAGAACAACTTGTTCTTTCCATGATTTCCAAACATCAAACTCCCTTTAAATCTTAAAAAAAAAAAAAATAGAATCTTATTTCTTAAATCCGTTTTAAAGCACAACAATTGTTTCATCTTTCCAAAACAGTTTTTAATCCAAAATCATAAACACCTGGTTTAAACTGTTTAGAATACAATATTCACCAGATTTGTTCTAAAATCCACAATCATCAAAACCCAACATATTATAATCAACAATAATTTAAAACTCGCCTTAACGATCACAGATTCTGCAGTTTTAAAACACACAGCAAATCACAAGCTCTTCAAACAGTTTTGAACAAAATATTTCTTCAAGAACACTTCTCACGCCACAACGCTCTTTTTCTCTTTCAACAGGTTTTTCTCCAAATAAAGTGATAAGATAGAATCTTATCTCTTCTTTCTTTAAATACTCTCACCATGGCGGTGGAGATTATTTTAATTATTATAAAACTCATAGGCGGTGAATCCTTTATCCAATAGAAATATCTTTGGGTGGTGGGTTTTTTATTATAAAATTCATGATTTCTTAACCATGAAGGTTTGGATTATAATAATATCCCACATATTATATTATCATATAACCGCCTATAAAATTTCCACATGTATGCATAATATCAAATTACCACACATGTGCACATAATTCATGCATTTATATTTTAAGATATCATGCATGCTGTCACATAATTCACATAATAAACACATAGAGTTACCTTGACTAGGTTTGCAGAAAACCCAGTTATAACATTCTGCTTGTACGGTTCCAACTCTGCCTTCAATGTCGTCCACTCTTGATGCTACGCTGCGAGTCATTTCTCAGTTTCTCACCGGCTCTGATACCAATTGGTGCAAACTAGGTAAACAAAGTCGAATGATTAACTGAAATCAAATGCTTACAATAGGAATTACCAGCTTTCAAGAGGCTGGAGGCTCTCCCAAGTCTTATGTATTACAAAACTGATGCCTTTTACCCCAACCCTGCTACCCTATTTAAAATAAACAAAAGACAAAAATGGAAAATATTTTCCTATTCTATTGGGACAGCTACATTCCTTTATTATGTGATTAGCTAAGAATCTGCTGGAGGACAGCTCAACCTTCCCTTACTGCAAGATTACCCCCGTCAATTAGTGTGGCTTGCCTTTTTTTGCGGTAAATGAATCTAATGGGTGGCTTATCAGAGATCTTGAATCCTGCTTGAGAAATAGAAGCCTAGCTAACATGATAAAAGGCAATCATATTGTTTTGACTCGGAATTTAAACCCCCAAATTCAACAAAGGCTTAGCTGGGTGAAAACAATCTTTATAGTGGGTTATTTGACATTAGATGTGTACATTAAAATATTTGCAACTCAGCAGTAACTTTTTTTATGTTTTCTTTTTGAGCTACTACATTTTGGTGTATAAGTAACAACTAATGTTTTGTAACAAGTAAAAGCATGACCATAAGGTCTGGTTGGAGTCTCAACTCAAAGTGCACTAGAATCTTGCTATAGCATACCATGAGGCTGCCACACTATTGGATCAAACGATCTTCTTTCGAAGTTTAGATTAGGAACTCACTGTGGCAGTGTCCTCATCGTATCTATGATGAATACAAATCCAAGCATGACACGTATCTTACCTGTCTTTTCATATAGAGTGCAACTACTAAAGTTGGTTCAACTCTTTATAGCATATTTACAACACTTCAAATTTTTATGCTTATGTTTTCTATGTCACCTCAACTCATTTAAGCAAAATAACAGATTGTCAACTTGTCAAAGATTGCTCAAATGACACATTAAAACTAATAGAGAATAATGGAGTTGATTGCTATGGCAAAAACAATTATCCAATATCCACTAACACATTGGCATAATCTTCCAACCTTCAATCATACCCAAGCTAGGGTGATTAGCCTGTCATCACTTTAAATGGAGAAAATAGAGACTTAGAAATTAATTGCATGAAAATATAAACCTTTATGGAAATATGAATGTTGCTGCAGAAAATGTAAAGAACAAGAGAGTAGCCAAAAAAATTCCAATCTCGGTAGAAACCGACTACAATCTAAAGGAACAAAGCTAAAGAGCAAAAAGCTATTGTTAGGTTCAAATGCAAATGTGACATTTCTATTTATACTGAAGAGGTTGGCCTACAAAAACAAGGTTAGATAATGACAAAAACACAATATCCAGCATACAATATCAACGTTAAGCTAACAACTATAAAATAAACAGAAGTAAGATATGGCCATCTTCCACATATACGCTGTTGCTCTTCATCATCATAATGTGAACGAGATCTTCAAAAAGGTCAATCGTCACTTTTACAACTGTCCACATCATCAAACCAACTTGCTCCAACAAGTCAACTATAGCTTCCTTCGCTTCGCAGTGACAACCTTGATCGAATGTGTAGGATAGGTGCGCTTACCTAGCCAACGCTTAGATGGAAGGAGCATTCAATACTATCGAGGTTGGACGGAGGCGCCTCTTATCGAGATCCCTTGTCGCCGACAAAGAAAAGGGCAGTCAAGAGCTGCTGTTGTACTTTTGGTACTAATCAAGCACAGTTTAGCCCTATGATTGAGTCCGGACTATAACGATATTGTGTATGCAGCCTTTATAAGGTGTTTTAAGGGCATCATCTATTTGGTTACAAATATGATCAAATTCTGAGTTAGTTCCGGACACAAGTAAAAGTAAAATAAGAATAAAAAGACACAAGATTATGGTTGGGAAAATAAAAGTAAAGGGAAATAAGATGATAAAAAGTGCTAAATTGTACATTGCTGTGACACTTATCAGGTCAAGTAGTAGAGCATGTTATCATAATGAACTGTATGCTGCATGGTTGATGGTTCCAATCTGTTCGTGAGCAACCACTCTTGATCCTTATGTAAGTACTTCTATTCTTGATTTGCATAAAATTAAAATATATGCTCCTTTGTTTATGCCTATTTGACTAATCTGAACAACTTTAAACAAGAGAGACATTGAAAGTTTGTCTATGGTTCAATTATGAAATGTAGTATATCCAGCCCCTTGAGATTATGATGGTGGGGTTGATGTGCCTAGTAAAATTCAGCGAGTGAGCGAAAAGCAGATCACTCCTGTAGTGATTAGGATATATGTATCAGACTGAAAGAGGGGATTTGAGAGATACAATTGTTAAATGAGCACAATCGATATTTGAAGCTGAAGAATGGTGAAGGATACGTGAATTTGGAGTGGCATATAGGTTAAGTAGTAGAGCTTGTTATCATTATGACCTGTATTCTGCGTGGTTGATGGTTCTATTATGTTCATGTGCAAATTACTCTTGATCCTTAACTTTATCCTTACTGATTTGCATAATATTAATATATATGCTCTTTTGCTTGTCTATTTAAATAATCTGAGCAACTTTGAACAGATTAGTCATTGAAATTTTGTCTGCGTTTTCAACAATGCAATGTAGTATATCCACTACCTTGAGATTATGACTCTGTGGTTGCCATGCTTAGTAAAATTCACTGACGGAGTGAATATCCTGGAGTGATTAGGATTTATGTATAAGACTGAATGGGGATACCGTTGTTAAATAAGAACATTCGATGATTGAAGCTGAAGAATAATAAGAGAATTGGTTTACAAAATGGTAGAGAAGTGTACAGAGACGATATAATATGATTGGTAGAGGACATATAAAGTAACCGAAGAAGATCGAAGGGGAAAAGTGTGTTCTGTTCTAGCTGAAGAACACTGAAGAAAAAGTGACTTCTGTTTTAACTGAAGAATTTATCAACCTGTTCATGATAGTTGATGGATAGGAAAACTTACAAAATGAAATATGAGGAGAAGAGACTGATAGAGGAATACAAGGACCCTGGAGAAAGAGTTGAGTTTATGCTGCCAAATCTGTCCAATCCTAATCTTGCTTCCAATGCCACGAAGTGATATATGGGGTGGGGGTCATGTCACCCATAAGCTTTCATGGAATATAACCTTTTTAATTCGAAAAGTTTTCGGTCTCACTTGTTTGCTTCAACTGCAATTCATTTCTGAAATTTGATGCATATATTTAATTCAAAAAGTTTTCGGTCTCACGTGTTAAGTTTTTTTATGTAGATCATAGTACTATTGAAAGGTAAAATTTGTATCTTTTTAGAATTTTGGAAGTGACTTAGGAAGTAAGAGTTCTGAAGGCTGAGGTAAGTTAAATTAAACAAGACAGTTATTTAGTGATAGTTAAATCTGTCACCTGTTTATAGTGCATGAAGGTTACATAAGTTTTCTTTATACATGGTTATATATTTTGAGAAATGATTATGCTATGGCTATTAGCCAAGGCAAGTATGAAATCCAGGAGGATCTCAGCATTTGTATATTGGCACACCGATATTGATAAGTAAGGATAATTTGTCCTTCTATCCATAGGGCGTATTTCTTCTTTTCTTTGTTGATTTAGTTCTGTGCCAAAAGCTAAAAGAGGACTAGCTATTGTTTAGGTTGAGCCATGTGCCTTTTGATCCAGAAATTTAAATTGTTGGCAATTAATAAAAATATATTACTTAACAAAGTTTGATTCATGAGTATAGCAACTTGATAGATGTATCAGATTGCATCAATGGGCATCTGTCTCCCTATAATAACGCTCACTTTTCTACCACCATCTTCAACAACGTTCTCTATTTTACCATACAAACTTCATCCTCACATCATACAATATCAAAATATAAAGTTTTTGGTATTGATCAAATCAAATGTAGACGATACTGAATATTAATGGATTTTATTGTGCTAAGGGAGAAACGGGTGAGTACCTATATTTTCTTGTACCATGAGAATATTACAAAGCTATCCATATTGCACATAACCTTGTCCCTCGAAGATATCTTTCTATTATTTCTATCAGTAAATTTTATTATTTCTGAACGTTGTATCCTATTATTGGTTCACCCGTTTTCTGATTGGTCCAGTCAGTGTAAAATAAAAAAGGCTTAATTTGTTGCATAATTGGATGTCTTCACCTTGAAAGTATCTATCAATAGTATGCTTTTGTGAAACCGTTTTTCTTTTCTTGTACTTTGTTGCATCCTTTCTTGTAAACATGTTTCACCACTAAGATTTTTTGTGGAACAGGCACATGCAAGGCAACTGCAAAGTTTTTTGTCCTCCAGCATCAGGTCCTTAAAGCCTTACATAATACACCGAGACCTGGACCAGCTGTGTTTGTTGCTCGTTGCCTCTCTTTATTGCCTATGTTGGAATCATATTGTGAAGGTTTTAGCCATCTGATGATAGCTGCTCTTCGTCGTTTTTTGAAAACTGGAACTACCCAGGAAGATTTACTGGAAGCAAAGTTGCTTGCTACCCAATTATTTATAATTGCTGTTCGTGGTAATAAACTTCATGATGACAGGATACTTGTGAAGATCCTTGAAGTTTTCAACATTAAATTTACAGATATCAAAGAGGTTATGTTTCCCTCAGAAGAGAAGAATGACAGCTTTACAAAAGCATATATTGAGCAATATATCTCTAAGCTGCTAGAATCTCAATCATATATGGCCGTAGTTACTCTGCTAGAACAACTCTCTATCTGTCAGTATAGAGAGCCTTTTCTTCATACGATGTTAGAAAGCAAAGAATATAAAGCAGCAGAAAAGTGGGCAACATTTATGGGGAAACAAATGTTGTGTGTACTCATCCGGGAATATGTTGATAGGAAGCTGGTAAAGCAGGCTTATGAGCTGATAATGAAAAACAATCTTCGTGAAGAATTTCCGGAAGTATATCAGATGGGTAAAGAAAGGTAGTTATATTGTCTATATCTTGAGATTTTACCGTTTGAAGCATTTTTAATATTTCTGGGATAATAGATGTAGTTGAAGATCTTGATTTTCCACATAATCAATAGTGACAATGTAGTCAGTTATATTGCAGCTCACTTAAGAAGTTAGCAGAAAAGGGATGCTGGGACATAGCAGAGATGAAGGCGAAATCTGATAGCAAACTTCTTGAATATTTGGTAGGTAACTTCAAGTATTTGTCATTTTTATTGGTTGATGAGCATGCCTGCCCCTGTAGAAGAATGCGAGTAACAAATATTTCATTATAAAGGTGCTCCAACAAAAAGAATCAAACTTGATAGGAATTTAAGACACAAAAAGGTAACTGCCAACAAGATGTCCTCCTATGGCTTTTTAAGTTGATTGGTAATCGGTCTCTTTTTAACTAATGTAAGTTGTGCGAGCTTCCTGCTGTAGATATTATTCAAGCTCAGGTGGCTTGATGATAATGATTTAATTATTGACTCCTGCATTTTGTTTGAAAAGTTGTTTGAGAGTACCTTCTTCTGGTTAAGTTACAACAAGATGATGCCATAGTTTTCTTTACTTTGACAAAATAGAATTAACTGCACAAAAATGCTTTCACAATGGATCTGACAGGCCTCTATTCAATTTAGAAGCTAAAAAAGCATGCACAATCTATAAAGCATGATAAACTTCAAAGTGGATCGTGGGTTGCTTCATAGTGCTCAGGTCTGTAACAGAGCCATGGGATGAATTGGTGGTCACATTTGTATTATTATAAATAATTATCTAATTAGGGTTGTTTATTTTGTGGGCCAATGGCTGAAGACGTACTCTATATATGTTGTCTTTGTTATTAATTTTTTTTCTAATAAGAGATATGCTTTCTGGTCTGTAACAGAGCCATGCTGCTCTTGGTACAAGCCCTTATTCTGGGAAACAATCATCTACACGCCCTAAAACCGGTCTCCAGCCACCATTGATAAACCTGTTGTGAAACCCTAAACTAGTTGCAAAACCCCAGAATGCCACAATGAGATTTATTCCTATGAAGCGCTAGATGACATCACATCTTGATGAAGCCCTAGCCACTGTGCTAAGGAATTGAGGCTGCCTCTGTGACAAAACCCTGAGGTCATTGTTGCATGAAACCTAGTTGTTCTGGTTGTGATCTCTCTACCTACGAATTCTCTTTCCATGGTCTCTGACTTTCTTCTTGTGAACTTTCTGGTCATGAATTCTCAGGTGGTAAATTTTTTTGTTCATTGTCACCTCTTATTCCTTGAAAAAAAAAAAAATCTAGCAACATTGATCAGGTTGCGGCTTGAATCAGGTGGTTGCTGTTAAATATGACTTAAAATCAACCTTTGCTGAAAGGGAGGTCATAGGTGACTTCTGCATCTCGCTTAAGAAGTTGCCAGTACAAGGACCCGTGCATTCATCACGATTGGACGCGACATAGAGGTCCTTCAGTAAGTCGCTCAAAAGTCCTCATACGAAATATATGAGATCATACAAGACTTTATTATCTTGCCTTCAAAGTCGCATACATCTATTTTTGGAGAAGAGGGTGACATAAGGTGCAATATGGAAGTCGCCTTCCAAGTTCCTATGATAACGAACAGGTTTATTTTCCAAATTAGGTCATTTTGTTACTTAGCTCCTCATCAAATTAGGTCATTTCATTATAGCTGTCCTATTTTTTTACTTCATCCTCCAAACAAGAGCCATGAATGAGAATCTTCATGCTTGCACCCCCGTTTAGAGCCTTATACAAGATCATTCCACAGGTATTACCATATTGTTGGTCATAGTACCACCCAAAGACTTCTTAGACTCTTAGAAGCACCACCATTATGGGCTCCAGAAGCTTTCAAAACCCCTTTGCAACCTCCTATTTTCTCATGGAACCTATATGTAATTCTCTGTTCTGTAGTATCGTCTTCGTGAAAGTCCATATACAGTTGGTCATATGAAGATGATTGTTGCTACTATCCAAGTACTTGTTGAGAAAGCATTTCCAGCAGAGTATTCGTTTGAACAAACCTGAAAATCAAGATGTGGTTTTGGCTCTGCCTCCAAGAATCTGGTCATGGCAAAGCTGTGCACAATATTATTCTTTAGAAGCATATGCTATTGTAGAGCTTACTTCTAGATTATTCTTTGTTATACTGACTGTATGCATCAATCATGAAGCGCGACTGTGTGTGGGTAAGGAATCAAGAGGTGAAGATAGTTTTCCACATACGAGTAAGGAATTGGAGGCATCCTTTTGGAAGCAGGGGAACTTGGGGACACAAGAATAAAAAAGGAAGGACCTGTTGCAACCTTTGATTTGTATGTTCTAACTGGAGTTTGTATGCTTGGTGGTGAATTTATGCTCTTCCCTTTGAGTTCAAGAGGAAGTACTCATTCGAATATGAAGGATGTACAAGAAGTTGCAAAACTTGCCATGGCAGATAAAATCTTCCAATGGGTTCCAGAATAGTTTGGTGTTTTTGCTTGGGAATCAATTAATTGAATTATTTTGTTTATACACCAAGGAAATGCAGGCTGAGTGGGAGGAGTGGGGTTGTAGTGAGTAAAATGATGGTAATTTTTGGGTTTCGTAAAACGATTGGAGGAGTATATTAAGTGGCAGAGTCAATTTTTGTTCTTCTTTCCACCTTGTGGACAAGGTGGAAGTTTGGGGGCTAGGTACTATTATACTCTAATACTAAGGGAAGTACAAATAGATGATGCACAACTTATACAAGTAGGTAATGTCGGGATTTAGTATAAATAAGAGGTGGAGGAATCAGGAGGGGCATTCAGTTTTGTGTCAAATTGGATGCGAGTCCTGTAGAGAGCTTATGACCTCTCGAAAGCCAGAAAACCCCCTTTGTAAGCACTCAAATAGTGATAAGCATTCCCTTTCCTTTGAATTCAATCTCTGATTTTACCCATGTACATCAATCATTATTCTTTTTCCACTTGTCATGAGATAACTCAAACAAGAGCCAACCACATTTCAGGACACAATATTGGAAACAAATGACAAATAAGCTAAGTCAAAATTTATGTTCTTTCTTAGTTTTGGGAACTTTTCAACTTGCTATCAATCTCAGATCCTCTGTTTGTGCATGCATGCTTACACACAAAATTTACCTTCCTTTCTAGCCCATTCTCGAAAAGAAGTTCTTTATAACATGACATTCTATATGTGAACATAATGTATTTTTTTGCACACTAGGTTTCTCAAGAATCTTGTATTATGTAAACAAAATTTTAATGATAATATCTGTTTGTCTTATAATAATCTATTTTAGGTTTATTTGGCAATGGAAGCTGGTTACTCAGAGAAGGTCGATGAACTTTGTGATAGATACTCCCTCAAAGGTTTCATGAAGGCCAAAGGTATATTACATTACGTTTCTATGTTACATGCAAACCATCTAGGTGATGGATTCCACTCATATTATCTGAACTGAGATTAACCTTAGGGGCCGTTTACCAAACGCTTACCCGGGTAAGCGCTTACCAAGTCACATTGAATATGGCAAGGACCAAGAATCTTACACGGTAAGAGCGAAGACAAGGATTGAGGGGTCTTGCCTGGTAAGTGATGGAGATGACTCTTACCACGGTTAGCGCTTACGGGTAAATTGTTGCATACAATGCCGTTTTGGTAAACTAAAGTCTTACCCGATAAGTAAGTGATAGTGTTAAATTTTGCCAGTAGCGCTTACCGGGTAAGTGTTTAGTAACAGCCCCTTATACTAGTTCAAATACCCATCAATAGCAATGCTTATATGTTTCTTATAATCATTTATTAGTTGCCAGTTTGTTCAGAAAGTGAGAACCAACACCTCATATATAAACAGAAACTTGATGCCAGTTATTGTTTTCTTTTTCTTCTTTTTTCATTTAGAATTCAGTCTCAATACGAGAGAAGCATCCATGATCTTCAAGGTCAACTAAAATATGGGCTTATCTGATACCGTCGTAGTCATTTACATTTAGGTGTAAGAGACATATCAAACTCTTGATGCTTAGGTTAATGTAAGAACTGTTTGTGTTAACATAGTAGAAAGCATTGGTTTTTAAAGGCATTAATTTAGTTTGGATTCTAATATAATTTTATGTCATGGTTTAGCTTTAAAGCGACAAGTATGTTATATGTCCAGTAATTAACTTTTGAACATTTTTTGGACATTTTCTGATGCTTGTGCAGAAGCTGAGGCAAGCCTTTCACGTATTCGTTATCTACATCGGGATGAATTGGCAATAGATGACATTATTTGGGTTGATGAGTCCGTAGGTCTGCATGAAGCAACATGTCATATTGAGGGATGCAAAGTCATTGGCCTTGATTGTGAATGGAAGCCTAATTATGAAAGGGGCAGTAAGAACAAGGTAATCAATGTTTCTCCTTTGGCCTCTTGACTTGCTTAGAGGATTGTCTCAGAATGGCTCTCTTATGCATATCCATCATTTGCTTTTTTTGTTGATCTTTTCTGTAGTTGCTAGAATTAATGTAATTTCTGTTTTGTTTTTTTCAAGGCGTTTTTGGAGTTCCAAAAGTTGTGTAGCCATGATTTCAAAAGACTCCTTGCATTGTAATTAGCATAAGTTACGGAAAATGTTCATAGTATGACATTATGTACTAGTTATTTTAGAGTGCCTACTTGCCTCGTTTGGAGAAGAAATGTTGCATCAATTTATTATAGGTCAAACCTCAAAAGCTTTGAGTGGGTACTCTATTTGAGTTGCTGGAATTAGGGTGTGATCTCTAGCTAGGTATTTACATACTATTTTGTGGTGGTTTTAAACTTCGAAGACATGGGAAAGTTGGCAATATTCCACTTCGGCTGAAGTCCCTACCCTGGAATATTCATTGAGCCTCATGAAGATTCAGGGAACTGAATAACAGGATGTAATTTGATTAATATCAAACCCTAAAAGACTATGAATGAATTAAACAAGGGGCCTCCATGACATAATGGAAGTTTGACACCCATTAGTATTACCAAACACACATCATCAGTAATAATCAATCACCTACAAAAATTCCTGATTTTTCCCTCCATTTCAGAGCACACCATACAAGAAAGTAATAGATTAAAGATTAGCTGGCTCATCATTTTTTGCCTACTTGCATAGTTCAAGGAAGTTTTTCAATTAAGTTCCTTTCTCGCTCCTTTGGTTGCCTTCTTACCTTTTTTTGCTTTCTCACATCGACTTGTTTATGCTTTTTCACTTATTTTCCTTTGATCCAGCTGTATTAGTAACACATTGGTAATATTCCATAAAATTAGAAACTAAATTAATCGATTAACTTATGGTTAAAATCTGCAGATACGTGACGTGTGTAATTATACTAGGAAGGTAACTAGAAGTTGCTCATCACTTATTTTCCTTTGATTCAGCTATATTGTAACACATTGATAATATTTCATAAAATTAGAAACTAAATTAATCGATTAACTTATGGTTATTAAAATCTGCAGATACATGACATGTGTAATTATACTAGGAAGGTAAATAGAAGTTGCTTATCACTTTTCATTATGTATAAAACACATCTCCGAGTATAATTAATGTAAGCTAAATTAAAATCGGTACTGTGAGAATATGTGGAACCTCCAGATCACTCTCCTAAAGTGCCCTTGAGGAGAAAGGGGAGGTTCCGACATATACAGGAGAAATGGTCAAAGTCTAGCTGATGTGGGACTCCAACACGCCCCCTCCAATGATCGCTAGATGGACACAAATTGTCCCAGAGTGTCGAGAGAGGGCTAGCCAGAGTGTCGGGTCCCTAGAGTGGCATGACAGATCTTGGCTCTAATACCATGTGAGAATATGTGGAACCCCCAGATCACTCTCCAAAAGAGCCCTTGAGGAGAAAGGGGGAGGTTCCAACATATATACATGAGAAATGGTCCAAGTCTAGTGGGGTTAAGAGTTTAGGGGATTAGATTTTAGTGGGTTAGATTCTTAATGGATTAGACTTAGTGGGTTAGACTTATAGTGGATTGTTGATACCCGTAAATGTGGATGTGTTTTACTTTATTTAAATAAATGACTAAAAAAGTCATAACCCTAATATTATATTTTTATTAGAAACAAAAATGGCAGCTCTCTTTTTAAACCTTGTGAATTTTTCTCATACAACCTCACGACTTCTCTTTTCTTTAACTTGCTACATTGGAGACTTGTACCAACTGTTAGTATATCTATATTTTGTATTTGTATATATGCTATCTACAAGTACATATATATATATATATATATTCTGTTTTTGTGTACACACACATACATACAGATATATATACACACACACACATATATATATATATATATATATATATATATATGTATATTATGTTTCTGAACTTGCTGATGCATACAACAATTCTTTAGTATTTTGACATAATGGTTTCTTTTAGGACAATAGGAGCACAAGGATTACCATCCTTGAGCTTTGCTTGCTTAGTTTTCCCAGTATTTCTGTTATGGATGTATCAATGTTTTGCTAGTCATTAAGGGAATGACTGATAACTAATCTCCATCTTTAGGAGTCTGTAGTAGATAGAATAGGGTTAGTATCTGGGGGTTCCATAATTCTTCTGTTCCAGCCCACAAGTGCATGCATATATATACCCTATATCCTTGCAAGTACACCGTATTAAATCATTCTGGTTTAAACTGTACACCAATCGGGGATAAATGGATTTGAGTCACGATCACTTGTATTCATAGCATAGGGAAAATAGATAAACGTGATCTTTCAACTTTCATGGTCCTTTTTTCATTTTTGTCCAATCGTCATCCAAATCAAAAAATTAGAGTCAAGATTGAAGTTGTATTGGTCAATAAAATTAAGAGAACATCATTGCTTGAAAAAAGCCTAGGCCATCTTGATTTGAAAGAGATGATGTAATGGTAGATGATTGTGAGAAAGAAATTTCTGATTCCTCAAGGGCCCTTTTTGGTTGCTTCACTTGCTATTTTTGGACATAGTTGCATTTTGTGTCTGTGTTTGCATATGTGATGCTGCATTTAACCAATGAGAGTTACAAATACTTTATAGTGAGGTATAAGATGTATGTTTGGAACAAACCCCTCAGTTTTGCCTACGATATGCTAGTTTGTGTACTTAATCATTTCACATCAGGTTAAATAAGTAATCTCTGGTTGCCAAATATTAGAATCATGATTATCTATAACTGATAGATGTATCAGGGAGGTGGGCAGACCTCTTATTTATTAATATCTCTTTGTGTTGCGAAGAAAAGATGTGAAGGGAATATATAAATGTCAAAAAAGAGCTGGGTCAAGTTCCATTTAGGAGTCAGTGCTACATCGTGGAGGAACACAATCTTGGAAGCTGAGTTCTCTCCGATTCCACCCTATTTAGATAATGTGGATATAGAATCTTCAACAGCATTCATTGTTAGCTAGCCCCAGGTAGTATGGAACAAGGGAACTTTGGTGCCATATGAATCCTCGTGATACCTGGGTTGCTTTTGCCATGTCTGACTCGTATCCTATATGTGTAAGCTACATGTTGCTAATTTATGCCACACCAGATAATTTCTTCAAAAGTGATGATATCACAGAGAACGTGCATTTGCGTTTCGTTTGTCAGTATGCCTATGAGAGAGAGGTCTTTGTCATGCACAAATATTTGAGAATGAATACGTTTATAATGCTTCATATTCAATTGTTAGCCTGCTTCAAGTATTTTATATAGGTGCAATGCTAATACTCTTTAAGTTTTCCTTTATTAGTTACAGTGTTTATCCATCTTACAGGTTTCCATCATGCAAATTGCTTCCGAGAAGATTGTCTTCATCATTGACTTGATAAAGTTGTCCCATGATGCTCCTGCTGCTTTGGACAGCTGCCTAATCCGCATTTTCCACTCGCCTCGAATACTGAAACTTGGTATGAGACACCTTAAGTGTTGATGATAATCATCACTTTGTTTAGTTTCTAAACATTAAATTGTTCGTATGAGGGTTCATGGAGTGGTTTTTAATTCCTTTTATGATCTATTATGGGCTTGTTTTTTGATTTGTCAGATTATCAGATCAACTTGGTAATTGTGCAGGTTATAATTTCCAATGTGATATGAAACAACTCGCTCAATCTTATGAAGATTTTGATTGTTTTAAGCACTTTGAAATGCTGTTGGATATTCAGAACATATTCAAAGAACCTCGTGGTGGCCTTTCAGGTCTGACAAAGGTAAATGGAACAACTACATTGCCATATTGTAACTGTTGTGAAATGCATAATAAAATGTGGTTTGTTGACTTCAAAAAATTGAACAGGAAGTATTGGGCGTTGGTTTAGATAAGACAAGAAGAAACAGTAATTGGGAGGAACGACCTTTAACCCGGAATCAGGTTTATCTTTTTCCATGTTCATACCATTATATATTATGGTTAATGGGTATTGCACTTGAGCAATATTGTTCTAGAATGACCTAGAAGCTTGTATGTGTGTTGCGGGTAAGAGATGATGGATACAATAAAAGAAAGTAAGAAAATGAAATAAAAGCATTTCTAAAAACATCTTATCGGCTAATTCGTTATTTGGAACTCTACCAGTCAAGTAAGAATGCATAGGTGGATTTCGGTTGTATGATTTTTGGTCAAGTGTGTCAACTTTAAGTTGTCATCCTGCTTATATAGATTTCTAACCTCACTAAATTACTAGAGGATCAAAAAGACTCATCTTTCGTTGCCATATCTGTTATTTGATTTGAACTTCCATGAAAACAATCATGTATGTAGATCTAAATTCTGCTTGTCTACCTGCTATATATTTACTATCCATGGTTGTATATGGCCCTTAAAAGTATACAGATATAGAATCAGTTGGTTAGCTTGAAATATATATATGAGGAGATTGTGGTTCAAATGCATTTGCAGCTAGAATACGCTGCTCTTGATGCTGCGGTGCTCATCCACATATTCCGCCATGTTAGCAACCAGTCACAGTCTACTACTAATGATCATACCCAAATGGAGTGGAAATCCCACATTGTAAGTACAAGAAGATATCTGTTGGACCCCCCCTCTTTAAAATCCTCTTTTTGATTGAATTGCTAATGGAAGATGTATATTGTGTGTCAACATGCAGATTTCTCATGGAGGTAACCTTGGAAACACCAAAAATAAAGTGAATAGCAAGTAAGTCAGAGTTAGGGGTACAAACACGTCACTCGCATTGCATTATAATCCTACTGTTTTGCAAACTGCATATGACCCAAAACACTCTAGAAATGATCTGAAATTTGAACGATGTACATAATGTGATGAAACGTAGTTTGAATCTGTCTGCAAACACTTACTAGGTAAGCGCTTATTGGGCGTTACTTACCTTACCAAATGTGCATAGGTCTTCTCCAGTAAATGAGGGAAGCTCTTACTTGGTTAGCCCCTGAGATGTTTACCAACAATCCATTTTCTGGGTTGGGGATGTTACCAGACTCTTGATGGTAAAAACCCCCAAGTTTTATTTTCTTACCACAACCCTTTATCTGCTACAAATTGGAAATAAGTAAAACAAGATCTGAAAACATGTTAAATATGTTGATTATAAAAATATATCAGTGTGTAAAATTTCAGTGATTTTTTGTTCCTAATTCTTTTTGGTCAACGAAAGGACCATGTAGTATTATAACCACCTGTTAAGGGTTCGATTGTGACAGGTTTCTTTTGCGTGGCTAAAAAACTTGTGATATTATCCTATAAAATGTTACTATCAGAGGCTAAGGGGGTGTTTACCAAATGTTTACGGTAAGAACGAATGCAAGAACCAAAAATCTTACCCGGTAAGTGAGTGACAGACTCTTACCAAGGTTGGTGCTTACCGAGTGAATTGTTGCATATGATACCATTTTAGTAGACTAAATTCAAGTAAGTGATAGTGTTGAATTTTGTCGATAAACACTTATCTAGATAAACATTTGGTAAACGACCCATAAGTTAGTAAAAGAAAAACCTCACATTGATGCTTGGAGCCGATGTGGGTTCCAATCATAACTTTTTCCCCATGGAAAGTTGTATTCAGATGAAAAGGATAAAAAATGAGGAAAACAACGTTATCATATTCTTGTATATTTTATTATCATTTTTTGTGGCTACTAAAAACTTAACTAATACCATAAGGGTGGTGTTTGATTGGTTTGAGCTTGGTTTCAAAGGTTAAAAGTAGCAAGAGGTCCTAGGTTCAAATCCAAGGAGAAATAAGAATCCCTTTGTGGTCACAGAGGTTCAAATGCGGTGACTCCGGGCTATCTGCAAAGCAGGTGGTCGTCCTGGGATTAGTCAGCTCGCATAACAGATTGAATATCCAGGTTAATTAAAAAAAAGAAAAACTTCAGCTAACTATTTATTAAATATCTAAAATAGGGTTAATTACATACGGCAATGAAGAAAATAACTAAAATACCCTTCATTTAATTAGATTTAACATAATAAAAAGTTAATTCTTTTGAAGTTGACAAGCATGAGAGACGAAGGGCTTTTTGTTTTTTCAAAATTATCTCTTAATACTTCTAAAGTCTGATTCTTTCAGACGTTTGGGTATTAAGAACGTTTATTTTATTTTTAAAATAAGAGCTTAGAAACTCTACATGTCCTCTTAAATTTTAAGTAGTAAATATATCACTTATTATCTCTTAATTCTAATCCACCCTCTATCACTTGGTTCATATTTTGAAGGCTGAAAGAAATTTGTTAGTAAAAACTATTCATCTTTTATACTTTTGTTAAAAAAAACTATTTATCTTTTATATTTTTACACTAGTTTGACCGATCTAAAAACAAACAATCTTACTAATCCAGATTTCAGACTTCAACACCTGTTAAAAACAAATGTCATCCGACATGAGTTAGTAATGACATCCCTCTTGGAAAATGCAAATATTAGTATGAAAATAAATATATTAGTTGCGACTGAGTTACATTGAAAAAAAGAAAAAGTCAGATTCTAAAATTGCTGCATTAACATTAAAAAGAATTTCATTTCGACAAAGTTTTATATCAAATCAATCATTTGCATCAAATTTATCATAAATTGCTTTAAATATTCGTGCATTACATATATTATATGTAATAAACATATAAATCGGTGGGATCCAACTTTCACCTTGTAATTGGATTGCTTTGAGTTTTGTAAAAGAAAAAAAATTAATAAAAACATCTAACCAAACTTTTAATGGCTAAGGAATTATTTTATAGTTGTCAAATGGTTTGGTATAAAATGGTCAGAATGATTAAGAGACTCTTGCACAATAAAATATAATTATTTGATAATTGTTTACAATAAAATTAGGGCGCTTGAATGGTTAGGGGAGACCCAAGATACAAAATCATTCAAAAGGTTTTAAAATCGTCAAGAGGCAGACTTTTTTTTGCCAAACAAAATTCATCTGATTTAGAAACTACCTATTAATGAAACTACGAAGAAGTGAACAAGCCCTCACTTTAATTTAAAATTATAAATTTAGACTATGAAAAGAAAAATGAAATCTGATGCCTCCAAAGCAATGAACCAATAAAACATATGGGACCCAAAAAATTGGAGATGCTGGTCGGTGGCTACCATTTCATTGGTATCATCCAAACCAAATCATCATTTAAAGGTGATTGAATTGGGTTCAAAGATTTGAAACAAAACTGGGATTTGATTCATTGAAAGCCAAATTAATAAATGATTTTATATATACATGATGGAAGATTTCAACCCCAAATTACCTGGATGAAACTGAATTCAGAAATCCATTCATGGCTCCATAACTCTTTGAACTAAACCCTAAGCAGCCTAACAACCCCTGTCTGTACGGCAAATACGTCTTCTTCCTCATCTCCTCCGCCTGTGCTCGCTTTGTTGTGTAATGCACTTCGTGTGCTGATCTTCCCACTCTCCTCTTCCGATTCATCCCCAATCCATTTACTGCTTTCTTTGTCTTAGGCGTCGTTCCACTTCCATCCACTGCATCTGCCGTTTTTGAGGTCTGCGAATCTGATGATTTCTTGTCTTTTTGTGCAGAAGAAGAAGAAGGGGAGAAGGATAATGTGGACCATAATTTATGGTTCCTGTTGCTATTGCTACTGTTTCGTCCTTCGCTTTTGCTTCTGTACAGTAGTTCCTTCAGGAACACCCATCGTTTCGAGCTCCGGCCGACGGAGGATGACCGCGAGGATCCACCGGACGATGGAGTTCCGTTATCGTCGTCGTTCGCTCTCTGTCTATCCTCCTCGGCTTCCAGTTTCTCCTTAATTTCGTTGATTTCCGTAGATTCTCTCGCATCCTTGAATTCCTCCAGCCATTGAAATGCAGTGTTGGTCCGTAACGGTGACATAGATCTAGTTCTTCTCCTTAACGACTTGGATCTGTCTCGAGATTTCAAATCTCTACCTCTGTCAAACTTATCCTCTTCTTCACCGTCGTTTTCTAAAACATCAATCAACGGAGCTAGATCCTGAGGACGTTGAAGGTGAGAGGAAAGCTTCATAGGACGGATCTTGCCGTTCAAGAAGAGTTCGTCGGCAGAAGTCATGGATCCGGAGGCAGCTGGTCCGGTTGCTTCATGCCTTACCGTGAACTCGAACTCAAACGAGCCGCCGGCTCCTTCTAGTGGAGCTAACAAAACAGAGTTCGACGATGATAAGACATGGTGCGTAGGACTAGCAGGAGCGCTGTAGAAGAATCCTCCGCCGTAAGACCGCGGTGGTCCAGAGCCGGGACTGGATGGAGCACTTACGTAAGGAGTAGAGACAGCACCATGGATGTGGAGGTCCTCCTCCATTCTCCTGCTATGGTGGAAAAGTGGCGGGGGAAGGAGGAGGAGTAAGAGTATAGTAGGATCCGGATCCCACTACCCTTCCATTATCTCATAAAACTCTCAAAACAAGACAAGGATCCTATGTCACAACTTTATGCTTTTCAGGTTTCAAAGGAGATTGCTCTAACTTTAATATAATATATGTTATTTAATACAACATTACGTAACTAGTTCCTATTTATTTGAATATAGTCCTTTGAGATTCATTTATTACAAAAAAAAAAAAAAAAAAAAAAAAACTCTCTTTCTGTTTGTTTGTCTTAACGTAGGGATGGTGATTTGCTCCGACCCGGTGGAGAACCCGGTTCACCCGGCCCGAACAGAGACAAAGATTTCTCGCTAAAACGGGTCCTGAATGTTACTCAAACCGGGGACGGAGATCCACGGTAGAATGAAACTAAATGATATTATTTATGGGGATTGACCGGGGGTTCATAGAGGTTTGATCGGGGACGGGATGTTAATCCCCGTACTCTCTGGGGACCGAGACCGGGGCTAAGGATTACAAAACTGGTCCATCCCCGCCCCATTGTCATGCCTATCTTAACGGCTGTTAACAAAACAATTCTGCTAGTTTCGTCTTGTTTTTGGAATCCTCATGGTGTAACACTCGTAAATTTCATGGTTCCTTTAGACCTAGAGTCGCCGCCCAAGTTGCGGAAGCTACTATACTGCACGACCTGTTGCATGACTTGTAGTCGCGGACAGGGTCGTTGGCGTGACCTGGACGACTAAAATCCAATTTTTGGTCCCTTTTTTTTTTTTTTTTACCATTTTTCTCACAAGACTTCTCATTTTTCCTTCTGTCTTTTCTCCCCTCATTGAAGACGTTTTTGGAAGGCTTTAAAAGCTGATTTCAAGTGCTTGGAAACATTTAAACTTTAAAGCTAAAGAATCATCTTAGAACAAGCTTCAAGATTCTCATCCAAGATCTAAAAGCTCCTTTGCTTGATTTCTAGGGTTTTTGCTCGGGTTTGATTAGGTTTTTTTCACTAAAACCTAGTAAGGTGAGTTCACTCTACTTCTACCTCACTATATACATGCTAAACCTACATTTCTTACACATTTAGAAGCTTCGATTTATGATCATTCCAACAAATACAAATGTATGTCGACTTTGGGGATTTTTTACCTAAATGGCAAAATGGACCATAAACTCCTAGGTTTTAAAGGTCTTGTTTCATGAAATCAAAGGGGTTTTCATTCCTTGGGTGTATTGGTTTCAAATGTAGACTCGTTAAGTTTCCCTGTCACAGATGTGCTTTGGCACAAATAAAGAGTTCATGATGTATTTTTGGGTGTTTTAGATCTAGTTGCATAACTCCTGCGTTGCTTTGGAAACTCTTCGGAAACATATATAGATATTTTAGTAAATCAGGTTATTGTGAGTAATCATGAAATGTCATTGTCTGTGATTTGGGGTTTTATGTGTACACCTTATGTTATTAAATTCCAAGCTTGGTGTTGTGGTGCTATGACCCTTATGCATGAGGGTTATCGACTTTGTATTATCAAGTAGGTTGTTACAGTTCCTATCATGAATACTAGTAAGTAGACACTAAAGTGGCGTTTGGTTCACAGATTCTAAAGGAATCTGATGGAACTTAAATGCTGAATTCATTTGACCAAATTCCATTCTTTCGCTTGATTCGTTCTTTTTTAAAGAAGGAATCTTTAAATCCCACCAAATTCCACAAACAAGGGATTCCCACCAAATTCCACAAACAAGGGATTTCAGCATTCCTTCACAATACGTTGGGATTTCGATGGTGGAATGTTATATTTTTATAATCCCAAATATACCCTTTAACCCAAGCATAACCTAATTAATTTAATTTAATTTAATACTTTTTTTAATACTAAAATTAAATTAATATTTTATTTTTTATTTTATTTCTTCGAAATATATTTTAACAAAATTTGTCTTAAAATTTCTAATAGTTAATTTTTTTAATTAATATAGTAAACACTGAATTATGTCTATTATATATTTATGTTACATGCTAAAGAATTAGCTAATTTGAAACAATTTTAATATTGATTTATGTTTGGTTTATGGTTATATTTGAGTTGTGTATTTTATATTGTTTAAACATTGAATAATTAATTTATTAAAGTATCTTTAGTAAAAAATTAAAATTTTCAAAACAAGGCATTTTGATCATTTATTAATATTTCATTCCAATTTCAAAGCTACATTTTGTGAACCAAACAAACATATTCCAATTTCTTAACAGATTCCATTTCAATGTATGTTAATCAGACAGGTGGTTAAACCTAACAATATTTCATTTCAATTCTTTCAAAGTCAAATTTCTTTGACATATTTTTATTCCATTCAAAAATATTTTGCAAACCAAAGGCCACTTAAAGGTCGAATGAGAACCTTGATGTGACACTTGGCTAGATAATAAGCAGGCTCTAAGACTCATTTTCCTTGAGGTGAAACTCTTGGATGGTGTTTGGTTTGCAAAATGTTTTTGAATGTAATGAAATCTGTTAAATGAATATGACTTTGAAGAAATTGAAATGGAATGTTGTCAGGTTTGATCATTTGTTTGGTTGGAAGACATTAGAATGGAATTTGTTAAGAAATTGGAATCTGTTTGTTTGGTTCATAGAATGTAGTTTTGGAATTGGAATGAAATATTGGTAAATGACCAAAATGCCCTTTTTGAAAATTTTGATTTTTTAAAACTAAAAGTGCTTTAATAAATTAATTATTTAATATGTAAAACAATATAAAATACACTACCCAAATATAATCATAAGCCAAACGACATTACTAAATCTATCGTGGTCGGTGGTGGTTTAGATCGGTGGTGGTCGGCAGTGGTTCAGATGGCAGTGGTCGATATTGGTTCAGATCAACGGTGGTGGCGACGGTTCAGATCGGTGGTTATTCAAATCGGTGGTGGTCGGAGTTGTCCGACGGTGATTCAGATCGGTGGTAGTCGTCGGTGGTCGAAAGTGATTTAGATCGGTGGAGGTCCGTGGTGGTTCAGGTGACGGTGGTCGGATGTAGTTCAGATTGGAGGTGATTCAGATCGACGATGGATCATATCGGTGATGGTCGTCAGTTCCCGACGGTGATTCAGATCGATAGTAGTTGGTTGTGGTTTAGATCGATGACGGTCCATGGTGGTTCAGATGGCGATGGTCGACAGTTGTTCAGATCGGTGGAGGTCCATGGTGGTTCAGATCGATGGTGGATTAGATTGGTGGTGGTTCAGATCGGCGGTGGTTCAGATCGGTGGTAGTCGACGATGGTTCAAATGACGATGGTCAGCAGTATTTCAGATGGCGGTGGTCGACGGTGATTCAGATCGCGGCAATCGGAGGTGGTCGAAGGTGGTCGATGATGGTCATATTGAGTTTAATGAGATTAGGGTATATTAGGTTAAATGCATATATGGTATTATAAAGATAGAGAATTCCATTCCATGAGAATGAAGATTCCTTTATATGTGGAATTTGTAGGATTTTGAAGATTCCTTTCGTGAAAAAGAATGAACCAGACGAGGGAAAAGAATTTGGTGAATGGAATTCAACATTCCAATTCCATCAGATTCATTCAGAATCTGCAAACCAAACGCCCCCCCTAGGAGTGGACCCTTATGTTATTTGAGAACTTGAGGCGACGACATATTTGGATGTGCACTCATGAAACCTGAGGTGTAATCCCGATAACATCTATATATGGCAATATTTTTGTGTTCCCGCCACATTCAATGCAAACGAGTCTCTCCCGTCCTCGAAGTTGTTGTGTACATAAACTGTCAGGTTTTGATCATTTTGAGAGAATGTACTCCAACGTACAAATGTTATTATTTTTCAGCTAATATCAATTTATCTACATCTTTCACCATGGTTGGTTTATAATTGTTTGAATTCATTAGGCATAAGCCTTTTCTCATCAACATGTATATCAGGTCCCACTAGCTGTGGATCTATGCTACTTGAGGGATACTATCAATGCTATTTAGAAGTATTGGGGGAAAGCGTTGTTTGGGGACGTCTTGTGAGATAAATGTGGACTTTTGAGAATTTAGTAAGACCCGAATGTAATCTAGTTCTGTCCACAATTAGATTAATAGGTTGTTGATAAGTGTTATTTTATTAACCTTATTACATCATTTTCTTAACCATTTTCCTATTGTTTTATTTGCCCATTAGTGTCTTAATAGAGTCTTTTTATGTCTTTTTCATATATTAGTAGTAATATAATATATCTAATGTTAATTCCGTGTTTTTACAGGTTTTTGATGATTTTTGGGCCCAGCCCTACGGCAGTCCTACAGGACCAGGAGTGGCAAGGTCCTATAGTACCTRTYCGARAGCTGAAATTCTGCTTGGGCCGTGGAGAAATGGGCTGATCCATAGAGGAGGCGTGGTCAACGACCTTGGGCCCGGTCAAAGCCCAGTTTTGAAGAAGCTTTTGTCTTATTAGTTGGCACTCACTATGTAATCTTTCTTAGCCTATATAAAGAAGGCTTAAGCCTTGTTTTAAACATACTTTTGGGGATTTTTTCATACTTTCTACCATTTAATCCTTAAGATCTTTGTGTTAGTCATCCTCAAGAATATTGCTTTCGGTTCCAAGTTTTCGGTTTTCTTTGTTTGACTTTTCAAGAACCAACTTTTGTAGTTGTGCTTTCGTTCTCAAGTTTTAATTTAAGTATTCGTATTTAATCTTCATCTCATTTCTGTTCCAAGTTACATTACGTTTTCTTATCTTTTACGAGTTACGAATTAGTCGATCGTTGTTGCTTTACATCGGATCTCGTCCTTTGTGGCTCACGGCTAATTTACATAGTCTAAATAATCCGTTTTTACGAGTTTGCAAGTAGTCTTTCGGTCTTTGTAACGAAACTTGTTTTGCAAGTTTCGTTACTTGA
>NW_020200880.1:0-2024 GCF_001531365.2 Cynara cardunculus var. scolymus
GATGTTAACTTTTGTTTATGGAATTTGATTTAACTTTTATTTACCAATTTGCCCTTATCATTGAAATAAAATAATTTTTTATTTTTTAATTTCCTAAAATAAAGTAAACTAATCTTAGCCATTGATCAACAAAATGGACGGATGAGATTGGTTTACACGGTTTACACAAATGGGGCAAGTTTTTTTTTGAACGCTCCTCTATATATATATGCATATATATATATATATATATATATATATATATATGCATATATATATGGGGGGACTATTCAAGGGAAAATTAGTTCATTTGTGATAACCGTGAGATCCATTATCAACCACAAATCAATGTAAAATTATGAAACTAATAATCTGGTAATTTGAAATAAAATTTTAATTAAAAGGCAATTTTAGGTATTTTCAAAATTTTACCTCTCCTTTATTTTCTCTCCTACCTCCGGTTTCCGGTACACCTTATTCTGTCAAACATCAAGAAAACACAAGATACACAATGTGATATCCAAAAAAATATACCAAGTAAACTTCATGGCTGTTAGAAAAAGATTCATACAAACGATTTATGTTGTGATACCAAAGTACATACAAGATGACTGTGAACCTAATGTAGTATCAATTAGGGTACCACTATGATACCAACTATGGTACCACTTATACCAATTGTGATACTAAACTTTAATATACAAAATATTCAATTTCTAGCCAATGATCTTACCAGAAAGAAACGTTACAGACCTTCAATATCGGAAATTTTCTTTCATGTAGAATCTTCAAATTTTCAAATCTAGATTGTTCGGATTTTTTTTTTTTGATGCAGACCTTTGATATCGTCTAGACGAGGACACGTCATTTGCTTTGATTTCTTCTTTAATATATCAGATATATAAAGTAAAATATGAAATTAAATTGATAGATTGATTACTTGATAGACGGAGAGAACCAAAAGCCCAAGAAAGCGAAACGATTGGGAGATGGGGAGGAGCTAAGGAAAACGAAGGGGGAAATGGACATTATTAAATGCAAACATAAATTAATTAATTAATTAATTAATCAATGTTGATGAGAAATTAGAGTCAGAGATTACAGAAAAGGGTTAAAAGGAGGATGAAAGAGAAAAAAATATAAGTGAGTTTTTAAGTTTTGGGAGAAGCCATGTCATCAATCTTGTTTTCTCCTTTAATATATATATATATATATATATATATTAAAAAAATGAAAAAATCAATAATTTATTTATTTAAAAAATCTAAGGAACTTGATATTTCAAAATAGGAAGTTTGATAAGTTTTATTTCAACTTTTCTCTTTTTTGTAGCATTTCATTGTACCTTATTGGGCTTTAGACGAAAAATCATCTGAAAATGGAAATTATGACAAGTGTAAGGAGAAATCTGAATTTTTGATCACTTTTAATCTCATCTCATTTGATATGAAAATTGATCTGGTATATGTTATTAGTGTTGAAATTCAGTTAGAATTATATAAGAGTAGAGATTTTTCTTATCATTCTCATTATAACATTCATTCTCACTGAAGCGGCTCAAACCAACCATTGGGCTTCATGGGCATTCTATTTTCGCTTTTAAAACATGGGCCGGCCTTTTATGGTGCATGATCCTACAAATATATGATGGGTTAGAGGGGATTAAGTAAGGCCAACAATATGAGTTGTAAAATAAAGAGATTGGATAGTGATGGTCAAACCGGTCCGGCTTGGTCCGAAATCATCAAAGGACCGAAACCATAATTGAATATATAAATTTTAAGATATTTATGATAAATCTATACTATCTTATAAAGCATTTGGCTAAAACTCTTAAAAACTCTTAAACTCGTTCATCTCAATCCGATTTCATCCCGTATCTGAATTCGTGTAACTAACTGCAGATAAACACAATCAAATACAGGATAAACATCTCATTTTAAATATAAAAAATCTAAAATATAATTAGTATAATCATTAAATTATAACAGAATACTTAATTATTATCTTTATAAAATTTATAATATTAAACCAAAAATAAATTG
>NW_020200880.1:3834-62625 GCF_001531365.2 Cynara cardunculus var. scolymus
CGTTATTGTACATAAATTAAATTATAAAAAAACTGAATTAAAAAATTACACAAAAAAATGAGGAATTTCAAAGAGTTAATTTGATACTAATATCGATATATTTTTGTCAAATTTTATGATATCTTCAAACATATATTTTATTCAAAAATAAAAACATCATCGCTTTCTTAAAATCACATAAAGCCATATTATAACATCGACTGAAATAAAGAATAAAATGAAATATTAAAATCACGATGTATCTTGCTGCATTGCACGAATACGCTTCTAGTATTGTATTAATGTATTGAGCTATTAATATTCATAGTTGAATATATAAAATCAGTTCATGTATATTGTTTTATCCATAAACTAGTCAAAATAGAAAATAAAATAATGATATGGATATCAAATCGAAGAGAATAGATTTTTTGTTATTTTGATATAATTTATTTAATTATATATAAAATAAGTTAGTTTTGTTTTTTTTAAATAAGGGGTAAGCAGAGATGACATGCACCGGTGAAAAAAATGTATTTCATTTGTTATAAAATCGTTAAGAAACATAAACCGAGAGATCAGAGAGAAATTGAACATGCGATGCTGAGTTGGTGTTGTGACGGAGAAGCCAAAGAGAAATCGAGTGGATGGAGAAAGGGTGGTATAGTTGTCAAAGACCTTCCAGCCTAGTGGTAAAGGCTTGGGCATGGCATAGTCATGAACCCGAGTTCAAGTTATGGGAGAGGAGTGTTGACGACATTTAAGTGGGGCTATGTTTAGCCTCCAAATTTGCCGGTGATTAGTCGGGCTTTGGCCCGGACACCCTTACAAAAAAAAAGGTGGTATATTTTGTTTTGTTTTATCAGATAGTCGTATATTTGGGTTAAGGGTATATTCGAAATTATAACAATATAACATTTCATTCCATCAAAATATCATCTTATTGTCAATGAATGTTTAAATCCCTTATTTATGATATCTGTAGGATTTTGAATTATCCTTTATCTAAATAAAAATGAACCAAACGAACTAATGAAATTTTTAATCAAACGAATTTAACATTTCAATTCCATCAGATTTCTCTATAATTTATAAACCAAATACCAGCGTAAAGTTCATTACGTTTAAAAATAAAATATTATATTTTTTAAAAGTCTGGTGGGTGATTTCGGATGACGATCATCCGAACAATGGTTTAAATTGATAAAATGACATATGTATATACTACCTTATAAACCAGATTTATCAAAAGTATTAAAAACAATTTTTAATGCACAAAGTACTATACATTTATGCATAAAGTCTTAAAAACAACTCATAATGCATTAAGTACTACTACTTTATGCACAAAGTTTTAAAATCTTTTAATCTACAATTAAAATAAATATAGTACAACTTACCAATGCACATTATTGTCTTTTCTTTTCATATTTCCAATATACTTTTGACACATTTCACTCATGTTTTCACCATCTCACACCTCCATGTCTTCTCCTCATCCCCCAATGTGAGATTCAAACTAATATTCACCGTGAATTATTAAAAGTTCTCACATTCAATTGTTTTAGAACTCTCGGTCTCGCTCTCAATCTCTTGATTCTTTGCTCTTGGTGTAAATCGAACACATTTGTGGAGTCGTTTAAATATGTTGTATTTTAAACTGTCATATAATTTTTTTCATAGATATACTGTAATTGAAACCATAACTTTTATTTATTTAAATTGTATTAATATGTAAAGACCAAATGTAACTTATATAATCGTTAAATCTTCTCTAATAAAATTAGTGAATCGTTAAAATTCACAGTTCCCCCCGCATTGCACAAGTACATAACTAGTTAACATTTTAACAACATAGTTGTAGATTATGTCGGTTTCGGTTTTGGATGCATGCCATCATGGGGTGCTTCAATTTTGCAAAATCAAGAATTAATTGGAGCATACACAAACCGTTCTATAGAAATCTTGAATTAATCGAATCATATACATAAACTGATCTGAATATCCACCGTTAAAAAATAAAACATTTAAAATAAGAAAAAGTAAAAAAAATAAAATTGTAACGTAAGATTCTTAAAATACAATTCTTTTTATTAAAATCATTATATATAATTACTAAAAAAAAGTAAATTGAAGCGTTAGGTATGTTTGAAGGCGTGACGTGGATTAAGGGGCCATCTGCATGGTGTCAGGGGCCACATGTGCACACGTCACGAAAGGTTAAGGGGACATCATCACCCCCACCAAACCCAGATCTGGACGACGAAAAAGGGTCGATTCGTGACGACAAGTTAACGGCCGTTTCCTTTCCGTTTCACCTTTTCCACACACAAATTGAATTGTTTTTTCTTCATTTTACAAAACAATAACTAAAATATGATGTTTCAGTAAATATGAAGTTTAGTAAACTACAAATTTGGTCCCTATAGTTTATAGAAAATAACATTTTTTATTATTGAATTTTTAAAATTATAAGATAATTATTGTGGTTTGCAAAACATCCGCATTTAGTTTATTCCTCTAACAACCGTTAGAAATGCCATTCATTAAAGGACAATTATGTCCTTTTATTATTTCCTGTATTTTACCCTATCAAAAACAAAATAGACCAAAATCATAAAATCAATTTTGATTGGATAAAAAATAAAAAATTGATAAAAGAACGAAAATTACTCTTACTTAATTACATTTTTTTTACGATCATTAGAGAGAAAGACCAAATTCGATCACTTTTACAAACCACGATGACCATCTTGTAGTTTCAAAACTGTAAGGATGATAACTCTTATTTTCCACAAACCACATGAACCAAATTTCTAGTTTATGGATTGTTTGGCAGTTATTAAATGGTTTTGTGCAGAATGATTAAGTGGTCAGACTAATTAAAAACTTCTCATGGCATAGTGCAAAATGAAATATAATTGTCTGGTTATTGTTTACAATGAAATTAAGGCGCTGAATGGTTAAGAGAAACCCTAGATACAAAATCATTCAGAGGGTTTTAGAACCATCAAGAGACATATTTTTTTTTTGTCAAACAAAATTCACCTCTTAACAATTTAGAGACTACGGGGTTGTTTGTTTACCTCTTAATAGTTTCATTAAGAGGCATCATCTGAATAGTTAATAGATGAATTTTGTTTGGCAAAAAAAGTTTGTCTTTTATTGGTTTTAAAACCCTCTGAATGATTTTTGTATCATATGTCTCCCTTACCATTAAGCGCCTTAATTTATTGTAAACAATTATCAAACAATTATATTTCATTTTGCACTATATCATAAGAGTCTTTTAATCATTCTGATTACTTAATTATTCTATACCAAACCATTTAACAACTACCAAACAACCTTTACCTCTTAATAATAACTATTAAGAAGTAAACAAACAATCTCTAAAAGATTTAATGGCTTTGTAGTATTATATAATTAAAAAATATAAAATTATATGTAAATAATTTATTTTTTTATATCATTTGATTATAAAAAATAAATTTATAAATATTTTCATAAAATCATTATTAATATATTGATAGTCCAAACTACATCTTCATATTATCAATTAAATTAAATTATTAACTACTTATTCATCCTAAAGCAAACAAACATTTTGAATAATACTTTTTCAATTATTTATGTCAAAGTCATCATGATAATCCATGCGGACCTATTAAGAATTGAGGAGGATCTTGTACTATCATTTACACCACTATTGTAACAGAAAATAGTAGGGGTGAGGATAGGTGGATACGTGCCTTTTTTGAAGGGAACCGGAACCGGTGGTTTTTGAGATATTGGAATCGGAACCGGAACCGGTTAGAGCGGTTCTTAAATTTTTGGAACCGGAACCGGAACCGCCGGGAACCGGTTCCGGTTCCGGGTACCCGCTTCCTAAAATATTAAAATTTTGTTATTTAGAAATAAAAAATAAAACATTGTCAAAACACTAAATAAATAAGCAAGAATACAAATTATACAGAATAACGGTTACAAATATTGTTTAACGATTACAAATCATAATAGACTGATAGAAAATGTTCAAAGTTTAACGATTACATACTATAATAGTAAATATTCAAAGTTTAACGATTACATATTATGAATCCAAATGAACACACAATTTGAAGAAATACGAATCATTCTATATGAAAAATATAGATGAAGAATGAAGATGGCGCGTGCTTTCAAGATGTAAACCTAATATAAATTTGGTATTAGAAAATAATAATTATTTTTTTATTGACAAATACTGGGTACCTGACGGGTAACGGTTCCGAAAAATTGAGAACCGGAACCGGAATCATTCTCAATCGGTTCCGTATTTTAGGAACCGGAACCGGAACCACTCATATCGGTTCCGGTTCCGGAACCGGCGGTTCCAAGGCGGTTCCGGTTCCATATCCGGGTACCCGGTTCCGCTGCTCGCCCCTAGAAAATAGTCTCGTAAAAAATATAACCATTTGATTTTAAAAGATACCCTTCGGTATTTTGAAGCAAAAATGAGAATAAAAATCAAACACATGTATTAAACCGTGACATATAAGAGGTCGACGGTTTGAATCTTATTTTTAACGAAACCTTAATTTTTCATCTTTTAATTTCGGCTCGAAATCAGCCCAAATAGTAACACGAAATATACAGCTACAAGTATCGAATTCACAACCTTAGATACAGCTATTAACATAACTACTGTTACTCCAAAGACAACTTTTTACTAATTTTTCTCTCGTTTTTATTTTATTATTTTCTTTGTGATTTATGTTCCTACTCAATGTCAATTCATCTTACAAATCGTTGTCCATTCATTGATGTCAACCGGCTAGAATTTTAAATACAGTTTTGTAACGAGTCAATGTAGTTTCCACCATGAAAACAATTCCAATTGTAAGAAAGTAGTTTGATAAAATTACCATTTAATAGTTTTTGATGATCTGTAAAACTGAAAAGTTATGATTAAAACATATGATTGAATTCGATGACAGAGGTACCAGAGATGGCAAGGGGTGCCCCTCATCGTGGTTAAATAAAAGCATGTAACCATAATACATTTTTTTATAAATCAGATAAATATCGGTATGATAAACTCGGTTTCTTAATACTGTTTTAAATACAAGTTTAACTTGATTTTGTATTCAGGTTGCTAATTTGACTTTCAATTTAAATCACCTATATTAAAAAAGAAAAATGGAAATTACAACTTTACAAGTGCCTTTTTTTGGGATGGAATTTACAAGAATGTCCTTGTACCCTTACTTGATTGTTTTATTTATCGTTTATTTATAAGTTGTTTTATATTCATTATTTTTAAATCTTAAATCTGTCAATCAGAAGTTGTTATTAAAAAAAAAAACAGATACAAAGTCGTAAGTAAAATGAGCCCATTCATGTATTTGACTTGATCAATTCCAAATTTTATGTATGACACATACCACTTATGCAGAACATCTAAATATTTGCGTAACATGTTATAAATGATTCATTATAACATATTATAAAATCTTATAAACGATCAGTATACAAATATATTCAAGATTCATATAAAGTGCATGTTTCAAACATATTACTCAAAAATCTATGTGCTAATCTACATTTCAATGGTTGCCAACTTACATTTATAAGATACTGGTTTTTATGCAATATTACTGGAGTTTGAAGATCAGTCATATGTACTTGTTTTTTTTCACCGTACATGGATGAGCTGATTTTCAACCATGAGTTTGCTATCCAGTAATTCAAACAATAAAAATTCAATCAATTATATTCGATTTCACTTTCTTAGGGCTTTGATCAACATTTTTGGACCAGATCATTTGCATGATTGCATCTTAAGTAGGGGCGTGCATGAAGTCATTTGATCCGCTTAAAACCGATTGATATATTTAAAGCCGACCAACTATAATTGGATACATATCAGATCTAAAGTTTGCAACATTCAAATTGGATTGGTCTATTATTGGATGACAACCCATAATCCGATAAAAGTATAAAACCAACCGATCCAATTCAATTACAATTCATTGACCATCAAATTACATATATATTTTAAATATATTTTATGATATTATCTTTTACTGATATGTGTATGTAATGTTTGTTATTAAGAGCATCTCCAACAACTTCTCTATAATAGATAAAATCAAATTTTTACTATAATACTACAACAACTTTTCTATCTCATTATATAAATAGAAAATCATAAAGAAAACTCCAAATATAGAGAATTATCTAAAAATCCAAATAAAAGTGAGAGAAATGAGTTTTTTTATTCATCCCAACAATAAATATTGAATTAATATCATTTTATATATTTTTGAAAAAAAATGTATTGGAATCATAAAATTATAGAACATTTAAATAATATAATTAATGATAAAATCTATAAAAATAAAGAATCTGTTGGAGTTGATTGTAATTTATTTTATAAAAATTATAGAGAAGCTGTTTAATATGCGATAAATTTGTAAAATTAAAGAACAACTGATTGTAATGATTATTGGTTGAAGTGACACATTGATTGATTAAAAACAGGAATTACAACGGGTCGGGTATTGGTATCCCCGTCTCCGAAACCGATAACTAAAAACGTCCCCGTAACTGCCCCGATTCCCTCGGGTCCCCGCGGTTTTTCCGATCCCCGTTGGGAAACCGTTAAGGGTAAAAATCATAGTTTTCACAGTATGTTATAACTGAAACCGAAACTGATATGAAAAAAATTACAATATGTTAATTTTCACAATTAAAAATAAGTTACAATTTTTTTAAAGATGTAAGTTTAAATGTCGCAAACATAATCGAACTAATTACAAACAACATATTAAATTACAATATAAAACTAAACATAAATTCAAACATCATACAACTAAAATCACGATTTTAAACAAATAAACTAGACTTTTTTCGTGAGTTTTATTTGAGTTGTTGAGATAAAGTTGATACAAGTCTTTTAAATTTTAATGTTACTATTTTTTTAATGATATTACATATATATATATATATATGTATGTATATAAATTAGAATATATATATATATATATATATATATATACATAGAGAGAGAGAGAGAGAGAGACTTGGGATCATGTGAGACCAATAGTTTTTCGTGAGATCCGTAAGACCAATTCTCAACCCTTGGATTAGATCTACAATTTGAACATTCATAATCACAAAATTGCCACGAGACTTCTCAATAATCACAAAATTGCCACCGTGCAACTTTAGACCATTAAATCATTAGCTTATAAAGTTGATCAGTGAACATAAATGGATCTTACGGGCCTCACAAAAAACTCTTGGTCTCACGTGAACCAAACCATATATATATATATATATATATATACACACACACACACACACATATCGGGCAGGGCCGGGTCGGTGATCACCGTCCCCCCGTCCCCGTTAAAATCCCCGAATTTGTCCCTGATCCCCGCCCCATATCCGATAAGATGGTTCTCGAATCCGACCCGAAAGTTTCGGTTTTCGGTTTTCACCACCGGTTTCAGTTTTTTTTGCCATCCCTAATTAAAAATTGAATCAAAGTATTAGATAAATCTAATGCAATTTAATGAATAACCCATAGTAATATTAAATATATGAAACCGAACCACAAGGGTGGTGCCTGATTGGTTTGAGCTTGACTCCAAAGTTCAAAAGTACCAGGAGATCCCATGTTCAAATCCAAGGAGGAATAAAAGCCCCCTTGTGGCCATGGATGTTCAAATGTGGTGACTCCGGGCTATCTGCAAAGCATGTGGTCTTCCATGGATTAGTCGGCTCACATAGCGGGTTGGATATTCAAATTAATCGGGAAAAAAAATATATGAAACTGATCGGGTCAAATTAATCATTGGATTAAATTGACTTTTGCTCGGATGGCGAAATTTATCATCCAATGAATGATCGGATCAGATCAGATCGGATCAAATCTACCTAAATCTGGAATTTCCAAATCTCGAGCAACGTCTATTATGTCATTTGTGCGTAATTCAGGGGTTCCTTGTGAACATTTTTGCAGCAGTAGTAACGTGTGTTGTCTACATCACCAACCATTCATTCTGCTTTCGCAGCTTTAGATCATCTTCTGCCCCCTTCACCTCTCGTCGTCCTCCTCCACCACCACCTCTGCTCATCTGCCGCTGCCATCACCACCACTACCACTACCACTACCACCACCGTCGATCAGTAATTTCAGAAACCGTACAAGTGTGGTGAACTGATAAATCTAAATTGAGATCACTAATTTTGCTGAAAATGCGTTCCAGTTGAATTTTCTGATCGATTGAACAATCCATCAAATTGGAATCTATGTTATGGCTGCGAGTGTATCTTCATCGAAAGAAGAAAACGATAACAATAACTCGAGGAGTAGTATTGAGCGATGTTGCGATGAGAGCTACAGTCTCAGCGCTGACGTCAGCGAGTCTGAAAGTTCGAGCAGTTTCTCTGGTCGTCGCGACGACCACGGAGCTGCTTCCAGTTCCTTGACATCTTCTCCGCATGCTGCTTTCAGAACAGTTTCCGTCACCGATTCCATCTTCCCACCGGCGCCGTTCACCTTCCCGCCGTTTGGCGGGAAGGATGACGTGATGGTTTGGGAAAAGAAGCAGCCTAGAAAACAACCTGATACCGATTTATCTGGTTAGTCCGCATTTTTTTTTTCTGTATCTGCATTACGATTTTGATTGATGATCCTGATATGATTTTCCATTTAAATTGAAACGAAAAAAAAAAAAAAAGTCGACGCTTTAGTGGACGATCAAACTGCACACATAATACGGAGAGTTTTGTTTGCGTTTCTCCCAGTAGGTATATCTGTATGTTGCAGGTACACATCGGTTTACCTGGTGATAGGGTTTTATATCATTTGAGAAAAATTATTATATCTATCTTTCCGTATTTAGGGCACAGTTATACCCAACAACAGATTTGTGTTTATGAGTTAGAGCTAATTGTTTCATTTACAAGTGTTTACTGAAATATAATATATCGACTTATATCAGGTTCAGGAACGCCCTCCCTATGTCAGTGGGCATATTATAATAATTGTGTTAAAAAAATTTCATGCTTTTGCAGAGATCGATATGATGAAGGAACGGTTTGCTAAGCTTCTTCTTGGAGAAGACATGTCTGGTGGGGGCAAAGGAGTTTGTACTGCTCTAGCAATCTCAAATGCTATTACAAATCTATCTGGTTTGTGACTTTTCAGTTCTACTGTGCTAACCATTATCGTTACTTATCTGTGTATAGATAAATGTATTATTTTCTCATTGGAATCTGTATGTAACTGAAATATGATAGCCTCCGTATTTGGGGAATTGTGGAGGTTAGAGCCATTGGCGCTGCAGAAGAAGGTAACATGGCAAAGGGAAATGGAATGGCTTTTATCTGTAAGTGATTCCATCGTAGAGCTCGTGCCTTCCATACAACAATTTCCTGGTGGGGGCACGTATGAAGTAATGGTCCCACATCCACGGTCCGATATGCATATGAATCTCCCTGCTTTGAAGAAGCTTGATGCTATGTTAATCGGTATGCTTGATGGGTTTTGCGATAGGGAGTTCTGTTATGTTGATCGTGGGCTGGTTGTAGCTCAAGGTTACAGTTGTGATGCATATTCATCAAGCATTTCAGCTCCAAGGCCTTCAGTTAGGCAGGAAGACAAGTGGTGGTTACCGTATCCGAAAGTTCCTCCCAAGGGGTTACCGGAAGATGCCAAAAAAAAGTTGCAGCAGTGCAGGGACTGCACAAATCAGATACTTAAGGCAGCTTTGGCAATAAATAGCAACGTGCTTGCTGAAATGGAGATCCCAAGTGCCTACTTGGAAACATTGCCTAAGGTATGGCTTCGAGTATCGACTTTTCTTTCTTCAAGGTTTTGCCTTTTTCAATGAAATCTTGGACTTGCTATATATGAAGTGATTGTTTATGTTTTCATTATGGATGAATCATCTTCTATTATTCTTGTCATTGGCAAACGTTTGCTATTTCTACCCATGTTTTTTATCTGGTTGAGTGGTTTTAAAATTATCGGATAGTAGGTTTTAGAAAAACTTATTGAATCACGTGGTTACACCTTAGTGTATCTTGATTTCCATAAGAAACTAGTCGTCTAACGTTACCACCACCACTTTAGTTAGTAAATGTTCCCTCCACCTTTTTTCTCTACTTGTTCTACTCTTCTGCCTGACGGGTGGTATGCTAAATTTTTCATCGCCCATGTCGCGACTTTTCGGCTATAAATGATAGTCATTCAACCTCATAATTTCACTATCCTTTCCAGTTTCCTCCTTCATTACAACAATTTATCTAAATTTCATATGGTCAATACACTGTAATGTTGTTTATGGCATGGTATTCTAAATTTAATAACTTCAGATTTTCTTTTGCTGAGGTTTGACTCAAAAGGGGCGATCAGCAATTAGTGACTAGAGATGTTTGATTAAGACATAGACCAACCGTTGCATATGTTGTTAGCTGTTCCAGCGAAACTTAATGCAATAAGAACAACTATTATGTAATGAAACTTGTGATGGCAAATAGAAAAATTTGTACTTCGTGGTTTGTTTATTTGTATTGCCTTCATCTTTGCAAATTGGATGTCGTATTGTGCTGCTTGGAAATTTCGGCAATGATTGGGAAGTGTACATTAGGTCTAGTTTCTGTTAAAAGATGTTAGTATAATATTGCTTCTTCTCTTTGCACACGTAGCAATGTGTTAGCGTTTCAAGTGTAAATTGATGTTAGGTTAGGTAGTGATAGTGATGATCATTGGTGAAAGGATATATATGGGTGTTGCATCCATTGAAATGTTCCCCCCAAGTTGCTAGTCAGCATTTTCTGTTACATCATTTCCAGATGCACTGTCTTGTTCTGGATAAAGTTTTTGTTTACTGAATTCACACAACCACACTCATTATTCTTGCCTACTCGAGTTTTAATGTATAGATTTAATTGCTTCAAACTGGGATGAGAAGACTGTAAGAGTGACATGATATACTGATATACGGGTAGTTATTGTGTAAGTTTGATCAGAATCATGGATAATTTGTTCTTTTATCATGTGGGTGGTCACAACTGAATGATGTTTATGTAATATAATTATCTTATTATATGGCCTTCAGTTTGATACCAACCCTGTTATAAGTAGAAGACCATTTAGTTAACATTTGAAAATGAACATGGAAAAGTTCAAACACTATATGAAATCTCTCTCAACACACACGTATATATAACCTAGGAGCTCATGGGATCAAATCCCCCTTGTCTCATTTGCTCAAACAATGTACATGCATATATTTTGACTAGTTGGGATATTGTCACTTTCTTTTCAACATCTGTAGAAATAATATGTTTTTCTTTTTATGGATGTATGAAAACAAGTTGCAAAGTTTTAAGAGTTAGGACATCTAACTAGACCAAAGTATCAATTTTGGAAACTCATGTTTTTCTTATCTTAAGATTGAAGTTTCCTCTTGATGGTTGGGTGTCTACTAGACGAAAATGTTCATGTCCAAAGTTTGTTTTTTCATATGATCTGGAGCCAAGCAAAAATAATGGTCCCTGTATTTTTGGACAAAGGAATACATGTTTTGGTGATGTATAGGGTTTTATATCCAGTCTAGTAGATATATTATACATGTGGAACACCTGTATATGGTTTTATATCCTGTCTACTAGATAGAACACAGTTGAAATTAAAATCAGATCTGCAATGCAAATTATATACATTTCTAGTAAAAGGAAGCCAACTCTTTTCAAAGGAGCATACCAATAGTTGATGGTTTCATAATTAAGTCACATCATATTGCCCTAGTTTTGTTGTTTGTGCTGCAGATTTAGCATAATAGATAGAGCCTTTACTACAAAGTTATGCATGTAGTCAAATAAAAAGCTTGGAAAATAACCATTTTTCCTGGTTCACAAGAGACCTACAATCTAGCTGACATATAGGAATAGAATTCTTGATCCTGTTGAGCAAAGGAAGTGCAGGGAAAAGTATAGCTTGAATTCAGTGCCGACTCCGTTTCACACTAGCATATGTAGTGAATTAAATTATACCCAATGTGTCTTATATAAGTTTGAGGTGCAATTGATGGAGAAATTGGTAAAGTTACTCCTTTGTGAGTGGAAAAAGTCATGGGATTGTCGCAGAACCTCTTGGAAAAGTGCAAGGAAAATGCTGACTGCAAAGACTTTGCTCCCCAATCCTTGCAAAACTGAGGAGCCATGGTGCCAATAGTCATCCTTTTTGTCCTATGTATGTACCTTTAATTTAGTAGCAGACATGCTTGTCAAGAGGCTAATTGATCACAGACGCATGTATCATGTAGTTTTAACCGGATCCTTTGCTTTTGATTGGGATAATGAAAGCTATTTTTGATTTATGGACGGTAAAATCAACCTTCAATTATAAATAATCTCAAATCTTGATCTTAAAGTTAATTGGAAGGGTGAATGCAAGTAAATTGACAAAAATGGATTTAAATGAATCTATGCAATCTTTTTAAAGAAATATAAGAATATAATAAAAAATATTAACACCGTATTTTATTTCTAGAGATGCCTAGGACTCGGTTAACGCTGTAAACCGGAAATGTGGACTATTATTCGGGATCGTGGGGTGATAACAGTCCTGCACCAGTTTATCTGATTAGCAAAAAGATGATAATTAGTAGATCATACCTATAAATAGTTTCTGTAGGATGGATATGATTAACACAATTGTGGTTTAGATTACAACCTTCCTACCATATAATCAAATTCATGTTATCTCAGTTGAATGTGTATGAATGATTATCTATTAATTATGTAGTGTCAAACTGGTCCATTATGTATTTCTGAAAGTGAAGAGGTTGTACAAGACATATTATCTTCTCCCCGCATTGTTCTTTGGATGTGAGTGGTGCAAGAATCGACTTTTATTTCTTCTTTTGTCTTTTTCTTCATCTAATATTGGTACAGAATGGAAAAGAGTGTTTGGGAGACATCATCTATCGCTACATAACCGCAGACAAGTTCTCTCCGGAATGTCTTCTTGATTGCCTAGATTTGTCATCAGAGCATCATACTCTGGAAGTAGCCAATCGTGTTGAGGCAGCTGTCCATGCATGGAAGCTAAAAGAGCGGAAAAAGCATCTAAATCATCCAAAACGCAAGCGTTCATCGTGGAGTGCAAAGGTTAAGGGCCTAGTTGCTGATTGTGATAAGAAGAGTTCTTTAGCACAAAGAGCAGAGACCCTGTTACGTAGCCTGAAACGTCGTTTTCCTGGCCTTCCACAAACTTCATTGGATATGAGCAAGATTCAATATAACAGGGTATGTTTACAAGACAATCCTAAATACGACTTCTATGCAACCCACCCTTAACTTTTTGTTGCAAATGTTTTGCAAGTTAGATTGATGCATGCACACATTTTGTTCTTAAATCATTAATTTACTAGGCTAGCTTCTTGCATGGGGAAGCCTTGTGGGGTTTTAAGGCTGAGAAAATCTTTCAGCTGGTGCTGCAAAAACTGTTCTTTGGTAACGGCGGGTGTCCAGACCAACTTGCACACGCCTCGACTAATCCCAAGGGGCCTTGAAGATAACATACAGGAAAATCCCTAGTGGCCCTAAGGAGACTCGAACAGGCGACGTATAGAGAGGAGCCCAAGCCCCGGCCTCGGCCCTTATTTGTTGGTTGAGCTGCAAAAACTTATTGTTGCACTATTTTCTAAATTAGGTATCAAGAATTTGCAGCATCTGGGCCAGGTGCCACTTGCTTATTGTCGAGTTGTATGTCATTTTTTTGTTTTGCAATCCAGGGGTCTTCTCAGGAAAAGCCTCTCTATCCCGTGCGGTAGAGGAAAGGTCTGCCTACAACTTACCCTCAGACCCTACCTGCATGAGGATTATTGGGTTTTTTTGTTTGATTTCATGTTACTTTTCTCTTCCTCCGATCAAATTCTTGTTGGGAACCACCTCTACCCATGGGTAGAGAAAAGGTCCGCCTACATCCTACCCTGGACCCCTACCTGTGTGGGATATACTGGATTTGTTTTTTTTGGTTTGGTTTTGTCGTTTTTCTCATCTTCTGATGAAATTGTTGTTGCAGGATGTTGGGCAATCAATTCTTGAAAGCTACTCAAGGGTGATGGAAAGCTTGGCATTCAACATAATGGCAAGAATCGATGATGTCATCTTTGTAGACAATGCCACCAAACGATCAGAATCTTTGTCGATTTTCAACCGAGGAGGTTTAGGAGGCCATCCTGTCCAAAAACGAATGTCCCCTAGTCCATTCTCGATCCAGCACACACCTTACTCCTCTCCATTTGCCACTCCAACATTCTGTTCATCTCCTATGCAGAATCTTATCCCCATCAAAGACGACAATCGTCTTATGGAGGCTGCACAGAGCTGTAAGTTAGACGGCTCGATGTCTGCTGACCTGGACAGGCCATGGACATATGCTGCTGGGAACTTACCCTCTAATGCCCCAGAGCGTCATTAAATCATATCAATGAAGCTGAGGTCAGCCTCAATATCGTTTATACACCATTATTTTTAGGTTTTATTATGTGCTTTTTGTTATTCAGGTAGTAGATGAACATCATGTGATGATTTTAGCACAAGCGCTCGCTTCACGTCGTAAGTAGTTTAATTTTGACATTATGATACTACTAAATATCAATTTGACATGCCAATTATTGTTCCGTGGCACGTGTCCCAATTCTTATGTGTACGAGTAACAGAAATACCATTAGGCATCAAACCAGTAAATCGAACATGGAGTAGGGTATGGTGAAATGTATACAAACCTTTCTTCCACCCCAAAGGCTAGAGAGGATGTTTCCATGAGAGAACCTCAACGGGTACGTTTTGATACACAAGACGACAAAAACTATTTATTGCGATATTACAGGGACATTACAAGTAATTGAAATGGTCAAATAAACCTAAATGATGATGATGATGATGATGATGATGATGATGATGTATGTTTGTGTGATCAATGTACATGAATGAAATGAATGGAACTTGGGAATTTGAAACATGTGATTTTTATCTAAAAAATATACGTTGTTTCATAAAGGTTCGAGCAACTTTGACATCAGATAAGAGTCCTGTATGAGAAAAGAATAAACCTAAATTCAAATGAGGCTATTAATAAATCTGTTAAAAGATACATAATTTGATCTAAAAAAATGTCTCTAAGTCATTTTTTTAATTAATTTCTGATGAAAAACAAAATTTGATTTTACATCTATAATATTTTAATTTTTCTTAATAAATCGTTTTAATTGAAATGAAAAACGGATAATCACATAATGAATTAGCTAATGAATTGAAATAAACAAAAACTAAAATGAAAGAGCTATTATTCCATTAGATCGATTATCTTGGGGGGTATATTTGCATAAATAAATGGTTGTTCGAGTCTGACAGTCTCATCATCATATGTGTGACAAGTATCATCATATGTGTGACAGACTTGAGGCTTTTTTGGGAGATGAGTTTTTTGTGGGCATTGAGTGTTTAAATCAGACATAGAGGAGACCGTTGTATACCTAATTTGCCTATTATATTATACTCTTAGGAGTAGGTATTGGTCAACTTGACGGTTGCTTGTTACATGCCATTTATATGTCAACAATTATCAAATATTGCAAACCACAACGGTAGTGTCTGATTGGTTTGAGCTTGACTTCAAAAGTCAAAAGTGTCTGAAGATCCGAGGTTCATCAAGAAAGAACAAAAATCCCCTTGTGGTCACAAGGGTTCAAATGCGGTGACTCTGGGCTACCTGCAAAGCAGGTGATCTCCCTGGGATTAGTCGACTCGCATAGCTGGTTGAATATCCAGGATAATAAAAAAAACTATCAAATATTTCAATTTGCATTAGTATTTTAAAATAAGGAAATTTACTAAAATAACCATTTTCATGGTTGTTTTCATCTCTTAACCATTTTTTCTTCAAGTTTACAAAAAAAATTACATTTTTCATCCATGTCCACCATTTTTTTTTAAATTACTGACCTAGGGCTATCTTGGTAAACCTTGTAACAAAGTGACAAAAATGTGAAACCAAACAATAAAAATATCTATTTTAATTAATTTCCCTATAAAATATAAATGCTTTTGAATTATCTTAGATTTGATTGACGAGTATTTCGGAAAAAAGCTTAAATTTGGATGAAAGACAGGTTTGTATACATAGTGTTCCTAAATTCTATTTTAGATTGAAAATATGTAACAGATCAGTTATGTTCTAATAATTGCTACAACTTTTAGTATATCAACTGCAACCACAAATATATATTTTATAAAGATAAAAATTATTGAAAAAGTTATGAAATTAAGCAAAGATAACTTATTAAAAAAGGTTGTATACAAGTCACTCTGAACTTTAACGATACCATTCTTATTATTATTTTTATATTACTCTGATTAATTTCAATCTAATGATTCATTCTTATCATGTTTAATTTCAATCTCATAATACTTTTTTATTTATTATTGTTAGATGTATTATTCTTCGTTTAATTTCAATCTAATGATTCATTCTTATCATGTTTAATTTCAATCTCATAATACTTTTTTATTTATTATTGTTAGATGTATTATTCTTCGTTTAATTTCAATCTAATGATTCTTTTTTATTATTATTTACATATTATTATTGTTTAATTTCAATCTAATTATTCTTTCTCATCATTTTCCAACCATTAGATTCATGGTATTGAGGAGTTTAATATTTTTAGATTCTTTTTGGAAAATAAAATAAATTAATGGCATAAGAAAAAAAAATTATTAATAATTAAAAGATTGTTTGAGATTGCTTATTTAAAATAACTTATGATTTTTCTATAAAAACATTAATCAATTTATTATAAGTCAGACGAGTTTAACTTATTCAAAAACTTTTTATTACTAGTTTGGTATCGATATAAATTGTTTATCTAAACACTAAATTTTTTTTGTTATTAATGATACATCAAAATAAATCAATAAATTATTTTTATAAGTAATTCCAAAAAGCTCTTAAATTAAATAAAAATGTAAATTTTGGTAAATTTTCAAGACTTTTTAGTTTTATATCCATATTCTTGTTTCCTTCTCATTGGCATCAGGAAAAATGGCAGACTGGTCTCAGCTTCCGAGAGAACTTCTTGATCTGATATCCAAACACCTCATCTCCGAGACCGATCTTCTCCGTTTCCGATCTGTTTGCACCTCCTGGCGATCCTCCATACAACCTTTCACTTCCCGTTTTCCGATTCTTCCGAACGCCGGAATCTCCGACACCACCTGGGGATTCTACCTTTCCAAACGCACCATCTTTCGTGTCGGATTACCTGATCGTGATTCTCAACAAACCCCATCTCCATGGCTAATCAAGGTCGAAAGAGACAACCCCCAAAAAACCCATTTGATGAATCCCTTAACTGGATACGAATTCATACCCCTCTTGCCCAATTTCCCTAGATCCCTTGATTTATTGAATTTTAGGGTTATGGAGTTAGGGCAAGAGTATGCTTTGCAGTACATTAGTTATCGTCCTAATGCCAATTCCATTGGGGATTCTGTAACCCTTTATATGGAAAAGGTTGCCTTTTGTAGCTCCGGTGTTGATGGGTTTGTGTTGTTGACGATTCACGTATCTGGGAAATTGGCTTTGTTGAAGTATGGAGAGAGGAAATGGCATATAATCAACGATCTGCCGTCGCCTTACGACGATGTTATATTCTATAAAGGGGAGTTCTATGCCGTAGATAGTACCGGCAGGACTGTTATTGTTGTTCTGGATTCCGATACAACGTTGTTGAAAGTTGTTGCGAATTCTGTGTTTGGTGGAGACAAGAAGTTTCTGGTGGAATCATTGGGAGAATTGTTCATGGTTGACAAGTATTTAAGTGTTGGACCTGAGAATGATTTCGATTACGATGATGAGAATTACGAGTTTTATGAGGATTTTGATTGCTTTATGAGTGAAAGGACCGTGAAACTGGAGGTCTATAGGTTGGATAGAGAAGAACAGAAGTGGGATGAGGTGAAAAGTTTAGGTGACAGAATGTTATTTTTAGGGGATAATTGTGGGTTTTCGGCTTCGGCTTCTGATTTTCCTGGATGCAGAGGTAATTGTGTGTTCTTTACAGGTCAGAGTAGGGAAGATGATGGTTTGATGAAGAGTCGAGGTGTGGGTGTGTTTGATTTGGAGAGTGGTTGCATTGGGCCTATTTCTAATGACTCTGGTTATTCTCAGCTCTTTTGGCCTCCTCCCCATTGGCTTCATTCGGATTCAGTGGCTTTGGAAGTAAGATTTCCCTTTTGATTATATTTTGTTTCAGGGCTTATCTTTACATCTATTTTGGTTGTTGATTATAATGAAATTGCAAAATAACTATTGAACTTGGATTGTGTTTGCTTGCCAATGTGATGGATCTTTGATAAATGAAGCACAACAATGCCATCATCTAACTTGGATCGAGTTATGTAGTGTACTATTATGAATCATATCAGGTTTTCCCTCCTTTGATCATTCAAAAATAGCATGAGTTTGATCAAAATTTACATGTCTTTAGTGGTAAAAAATCTCTTAGTTGTTGATCTATTTACCCCATTTTGTCAACAAAATTGACAGAATTACTCTTGAATTTTGTCGGTTTTTTAATTGACTCAGATTTGACCTTTAGCTTTAACGTATCTAGATGTTGTAGATTATAGCTGTTGGCAGGTATATCTTGGAAACACCATTCAAATCCTCAGATATGATTCATAATAGTACACTACAGAAGTCGATCAAAGGTAGATGATGGCGTTGTTGTACCTTATTTATCAAAGATTCGTCACATTGGCAAGCTAACATCATTCAAATCAATAGTTATTTTGGCCAAGACTAAGACCATGTTTGGCAACCATAAGCTACCTTGTTTTTTGAGCTTATTGAAAAAGCCAATTTTGGTTGGTCATAAACTAGCATTTTGTAACGCGACTTCAAGTAGCGTTTCAATAAGTTTCAGGTTTCCCCCCTAATGATTCCCCTCGTATGTTTCTTATTAATATTAGGACATGTCCTTTTAGGACATTTTACATCATTATCTAGCTTATCAGCTACTTTTACCAAACATGACTAGTTTATTATGTAACGGCTAGCTTATTGGCCAACAATTAGCTTAGCAAACAGCTGGCTTATCATCTAGTTTGCCAAACATAAAGAAGCTGCTGTTGTGAAATTTATATGGTTTTAGTTCCCTAGAGGATCCCTTTTAAAAAGGTTGACTTGTGGGAGTTTCTTTGTGTAATAACGTTGGATGTTGGGTGTAACACCCCTAAAATTTATAAATAGCAACAACCTAAAACTCGGTAAAAACCGGCATTTAAATAACAAAAAATAAAAGTATTTGCCCTGCATGGCAATGAAGTTACTAGATAGCAATTACAGAGTTTGAATATCAGAGTTTCTAAAGACTTCTATCTAATCCTATTAGGACTAGATTTAAGCCGGGGGTTACCAACAACCACCAAGAAATGGCACTCCAAGGTTCTTAGGCTTGACACCATTATGACCTGCTACACATGTCAATAAGAAGAAATGTTAGGCTCACGCCTAGTGAGATCAAACAGTTACCCCAAGTTTACAAATACACAAATAAAGAATAAAATGGCAATAAATATGAGCCTTTCTTGGAAAATGTAGTGCTTACAGATAATGTATAGAAGTCATTCGAAACCATAGACTAGAAAGAATGGTGAACAATCAATTTATCTTGCAATAACGGGGGAGACCCGAGTCCTGCTGGAACACTAAGTAAGGCACATCGAGATGTTGACGAGTAAATTACCCCTAGCATCCAACCGTTGGCAATTACTTCTACTGGGGCTAAGATAAGAACATCAAAACTCCTTACTTAGTCAATCCTCAAGTTACAAATGAAAACATCAAAACTCCTCACTTGTCTAAGATCAAAGGTTTCTAAGGCGAGGACATCAAAACTCCTCGCTTGTCCCAAACCAATGATATCAAGAAGAGAACCTCAAAACTCCTCTCTTGATGATGTAACAATTATGCCTATGGATCCAATGCAATGTGATAGAGAACGGAAAAATGAAGAAGATGATAGAGAAGGTTTAGGCGAAAGGAAGCTGATGGAATTATGATCAAACAGAAAATACAGAACGATATCCAGGGAGAACCCCTCTCTCAATGCAACATGCAAAGAGCCAATATAACAGAAAGCAGAAAATGACATGCTAGAATACGTATCCCCCCTTCCCCTTAAAAAGAGACAAATAACAACTTTCTAGCCACTTTCCAAATTTACCCCTTTAGCCCTTCTAGAATAGACTTTCCACTCTACTGGTTTATTCACAATAGATTGCATAACTTCTGATTTCGTAACACTACTCCCGCCATCGAATAAAGTCTTGTCCTCAAGACTTGTATCAGGAAATTGACTCCGAATCGATGTGACATCCTCCCATGTAGCCTCTTCTACTGGCAAACCCTTCCATTGAATGAGCCATTGATCAATAGAGTCATGGATAGCCTTTACTGTACGAGAAGCCAAAATTGCCACTGGAACAAGCTGATCATCACTGCCAATTTCCAATTCCAGGGGTAACACTTGCTCGCTTTCCGCCCGGACAGCTTTCTTAAGTAGCGAGACATGGAAGACGGAATGGACCTTCGAAGTGGGGGCCAAATCCAAACGATATGCCACCGGTCCCATTCTTTCCAAAACTTTAAAAGGCCCAAAAAAACGAGCAACAAGTTTTTGGTGAATACGCGACGTGACTGACATTTGGCGATATGGCTCAAGCTTAACATACACCCATTCTCCTTCCATAAAAGTCACCTCTCTGCGCTTGTTGTCTGCCTGTGCTTTCATTGCTGCTTGGGCCAGGCTTAGGTGGAGTTTAAGTTGTTTCAAAGCCTCATCACGATCATGAAATTCTTGACTGACGGCTTGCACACGTATCTCTCCGGGAATAAATTGAATGACCGAAGGTGGTTTGCGACCGTAAACCACTTCAAAGGGGGATTTACCCGTTGAACTATGAAAGATTGAGTTATACCAAATCTCCGCCCAAGGGAGCCACATGGACCAATTACGGGGCTGATCAGTAGCAAAGCAAAGTAAATAAGCCTCGAGACATCGATTAATTACTTCTGTTTGACCGTTCGTCTCGGGATGATACGCGGAGCTCATAAGCAACTTCGTACCTTGGGAGCGAAAGATTTTTTGCCAAAAACGGCTAAGAAATAGTGGATCTCGATCACTGATGATAGATTTGAGGATGCCGTGGTGTCTCACAACTTCACGCACAAAGATTTTCGCAACACTTTTGGCCGTGTACGGGTGTTTAAGAAGAATGAAATGGCTGTACTTTGACAGCCGATCCACCACCACTAAGACAACATCGAACCCTCTTGATTTGGGCAGCCCCACAATGAAATCCATCGAAAGATGTTCCCAAATAGCTTTCGGAATGTCTAACGGTTGTAATAAACCCCCAGGTAAGGTAGCACTAGCCTTGCAACGTTGGCAAATATCACATTCACGAATAAACCGTTTGACGTTCTCCACCATGCCCGGCCAATAAAGATTAGCCGCCAACCTCCGGTAAGTACGATAATAACCGGAGTGCCCACCAGACGCAGATTGGTGGAACTCTTGTAATAAAGATGGAATCATCGTGGAAGTACGAGGGATAACCAAACGATCCTTATAAAACAAAACCCCTTGTCGAACCGCATACCCCGGATGCGACTGTGGATTGACTAACCATCCTGACGTAATCCGCTGTATTTCTGGGTCATTGGACGCTTCCTTTAGTAAATCAGCCCCTTGAAGCCAAAGCGGAGAAGAAGCTAAATGGAGAAAGTCTCCAAAATCAGCACGTCGAGAAAGCGCATCAGCAGCTCGATTTTCTCGACCCGGTTTGTAATAGATATCAAAATTATAGCCAAGGAGTTTAGCCACCCAATTTTGTTGGTCAGGAGTAGTGATGCGTTGTTGTAACAAAAACTTGAGGCTCTTTTGGTCAGTGTTGACGATGAATGTAGTACCCAACAGATAAGAACGCCAATGTTGAATGGATAAGACTAAGGCCATGATTTCCCGTTCATACGTCGATTTTGCCAGATTACGATCACTTAAAGCTTTGCTGAAGTAAGCGATGGGCTGTCCTTGTTGCATGAGCACAACCCCGATGCCCCGCCCCGACGCATCACATTCAACAACGAAGGGTAGGCCGAAATTAGGAAGGGCCAAAACAGGAGCGTGTACCAAAGCATCTTTCAAAGCCTCAAAAGCGTTTTGAGCAACATAAGTCCAGAGGAAAGCGTCTATCTTAGTGAGATCGGTTAAAGGTCTCGCGATGCTGCCATAATGTTTAACGAATTTCCGATAATAGCCGGTAAGCCCCAAAAATCCCCGTAATCCTTTAATACTTTTGGGTACTGGCCAATCGACGACCGCTTCCACCTTTTTAGGGTCCATGGCTACACCGGTGTGAGAAATGATGTGTCCCAAGTACTCCACCGACGATTGACCAAAGGAACACTTATTCTGATTTACTACAAAATGATTATGTAGTAACAGAGTCAAGACAGCCTTCAAATCACTTAAATGGGCTTCCCAACTTGGACTATAGATTAATATATCATCGAAAAATACGACGACCGATTTACGCAGTAAGGATCGAAAAACATCATTCATTACTGCCTGAAACGTTGAAGGGGCATTCATTAAGCCAAACGGCATGACTAAGTACTCGTAGTGGCCGTCATGAGTCCGAAACGCTGTTTTTTCAATTCTATCAGGCCTCATACGAATCTGATTGTAGCCGGACTTTAAGTCCAACTTAGAAAAATAATGAGCACCGTATAACTCATCCATAAGTTCCTCGACCATGGGAATCGGGAACTTATCCGGAATGGTAGCCTTATTGAGTGCGCGATAATCCACACACATACGCCACGTATTATCCTTCTTACGAACTAGGATTACCGRGCTCGAAAAAGCACTTTTGCTTGGACGGATCATTCCCAATGATAGCAATTCACGGACTTGTCGTTCAATTTCGGCTTTCTGAATGTGGGGATAACGATAAGGACGTACACTAATGGGTTGTGAGGACAGCAACACGATAGCATGATCATGATCTCGGGACGGAGGAAGGCCTGTTGGGGCTTGAAAAACAGCCGAAAATGCGTCTATAAGCTGCTGTAATTTAGTAGTTTGAACAGAAGACAAACCTGGCGTGTCGGTCGAGATGGCGAACAAGGAAAACCCGAGAGGATAATGTATTGCTGATGGAGCCGTTAAGCAAGTCTGAAGTGACTCCGCAGGTGAGTGATCCGAAGTTAGTCCCTGAAGTTGAACGGGACTGCCCTGATGCATAAAACGCATCCAAGCCTTGTCCCAATTATGGGTGACCTCTCCCAAGGATCGTAACCACTCCATTCTCAATACCATATCCAAGTTTCCAGTATTGAAAACTAAAGCATCCACCACAAAAGAACAAGTGCCCAACACAATTGACAGTTGACAACACCTTTGATTTATGAATACTTTATGACCATCACCCAACTGAATATTGAGACCCTCAAACAGCGTTGAAGATAGACCCAGAGATGTTACCAACCGTTGAGAAATGAAATTATGCGTTGCGCCACTGTCTACCAAAATAAGTAAAGGTATRTCCGAAATAGTACMTTCTAATWTTAACGTTTTTCCTCCCGATAGTGTTGAACAGGCTCCAAATARTTGCAAGGAAGCACACAAACCCTGCTCTGGTACTTCGATTGGAGAACAACGTGACGGCGGCTCTTCCTCATTGTTACATAATTCCCCTTCGTTGACTTCGTATTCATCATCGCCTAACAGCAGTACACGCAACTTCCCTTCTGGACATTTGTGTGCGGGACCGAATTGTTGGCCGCAACGAAAACATAGACCCTTCTTACGACGGTCTTCCCACTCCGATCTCGTAAGAGATCGAACCCCACGATCGCGATGCTGACCCTGAAAGAGCTCCGACGGGGACGATGCAGGTGGACGATAAGGCGGAGAACGAGTTGCATCGATTTTGACAGAAGGCGCCTTATCACTGTGGACTGCCATTTGAGGCCCGCGAACATTGGGCTGGCCCAACTGAAAAGAGCGAGGCCCAGGAGACCCTTCATTCAGCCCACCCCCATGAAAATATCGACGACGGGATTGAGAAACCGAGGCCGACGAGGGACGAAGCATTTCTTCTACATCCTTCACCAGGTACATCGCATCCAATCGGGATTGAGGTCGATGGAGACGGACCCAACGTTTGACATCGTCACGTAAGCCGGCGAATCGGCGATAAAGTAGCCTAAAGCTTGAGACTCAGGCAATTTTGGAACCAATGATAAGAGATATTCGAAATCATCAATGTAATCGTGAATTGAAGTGGTCTGTTTCATTGTAGCTAATTGCTCAAAAGGATTTTGGATTTCAAGGCCGCTAAATCGCTGCAATAGTTCAATTTGTAATTGCTCCCAAGTAAGAGGATTGTGAACCTGTGTGACGATGGTAAACCAGTGTTGAGCTACTCCCACCATACTCAACTGAGCTAAACAAATTCGAAGAGGAGGTGCGATATTATTAATATCGAAATACATCGACGCCTTCTGGATCCAACCTTGAGGGTCAAAGCCATAAAACTCTGGGAGTTTGATTTTCTTTACTGCCCATGGAAGGCCTCCCGTAGGAGACAAGGAAACCGGTCCTGAATTAGAAAACAACCCCGAAGACGTACCCCCTGTTGATGACGGAGGAGAATCACCAGAAAACGTACCCGGATCACCCCGCGGAACGTGGTTTTGCCGTTTCATCCAGCCCAACATCATTTGACGAAACTCACTGGCCTCAGCACGATCCAAATCTAACACCGAAATCGCCGATTTGATCTCCAGCAAATCAGCTTGCAAACGCTGAATTTGCTCGTCTTGTTGTTCGAAACGGCTTTGAACAGAACGTGTCTCCATGAGTCCGGCAGGTCACAGTGCAGGTCGGACCAATGATAGAGAACAGAAAAATGAAGAAGATGATAGAGAAGGTTTAGGGGAAAGGAAGCTGATGGAATTATGATCAAACAGAAAATACAGAACGATATCCAGGGAGAACCCCTCTCTCAATGCAACATGCAAAGAGCCAATATAACAGAAAGCAGAAAATGACATGCTAGAATACGTATCCCCCCTTCCCCTTAAAAAGAGACAAATAACAACTTTCTAGCCACTTTCCAAATTTACCCCTTTAGCCCTTCTAGAATAGACTTTCCACTCTACTGATTTATTCACAATAGATTGCATAACTTCTGATTTCGTAACACAATGGCACACAAATTTATGCCATAATCATGTTTGCATACAAAACAATACTACTTGGATTCATTAAGTACCCAATCAAGTGAAATAAGCGTCAAATATCGATTCCGACCCAAAACTATGAAATGATATATCATAACTGAAATAAGTGTAAATCAAGGTCCTCAACAATGAGAGTTCATATGGTTGGTCAATAATTAGCTCATAGTCTAAAATGATGGCAAACCTCTCATAAATGTAACTTTTATGCAAATTCTTAGAATAAAGCTTCGTATTACTTCATAAATGGAAATAAATACTTGAATTACCTAACCCTTGAATGCAAATATGATCTTCAAGGTTGGCGCCTAAATGATAAGGAGATGGAATTAAATGGACTGGAAGTAAGTGGTGAGGAGGTCGAGAGCATATCGAGGAGTGTAGGTGGGGGTAATTCCTCGAAAAATATATGGCCGAAGCCTATTTCAAGCTGCAGGGTCGCCCGAGACCACCAGCCCCAAGCTGCTGCCCAGGTTCACGGTCGTGAAGCCCCTCTTCACTGGCGCAATGTAACTGTCCTAAATTTTGAGTTTTCTAGACTGCGTACTACCAATCATAACCCAACTCAAGATAGATACCAAGGGTCATTTTAAGGTCGAAGATTTAAAACCCGAAATATACTTATCGAAAATACGGGTGTTACGTTAGGCTTGCTCGTGTGAGCCTTTATGATGATTTGCTTTGGGGCCCTGTTGGTTCCTTAACATTTGATTTCCAATGTAACATTTCGTAGCACATGTAGCGTAAAAATGTTTTAACTACTTGTCAAATGTCTTAGATGTCCTCAAAAGCAAGTAAAGAAATCTTTAAACCAAACGAAGCTGACCCAGTAAATCCCACTCGAAAGTAGGTGGGCTGGTGAGATTTACCGTGTACGCATACCTGAACTCTACCTCGAAGAGTAGAGCAGTTGTTTCCATAAAGACTCCCTGCTAAGACCTTCCAAATGAGTTTTTGGTTTATAGATACTGCATTTGGAGCTTAGTTTTGGTACTATCAATGAAAACCATGGTGGTGGTGCTAGCAGCCTTGATGGGAGGGGGGTTTTCCGATTTCATGAAATTCGTGGTGGTGCTAGCAATGTTTCTTATTTTTTTCTTTCTTAAAGTGAAGTAACCCATGATTTGTGATTGCAGGATGGATTGGACCATCTTAACATCTAATCGGATATGACACAAGTCGAAAGATTAAAGTGGACATACACTCTGCTCTCGTGCTACTCGTTGCATAAACTCGAGCATCTAAACGGAGAAGAATAAGCCTCTTGTTTTATTTTTTTCCTATAAATAATTGATCGTTTTTTCAGTCGTATGTTTACTTACATTCCTTTCAGTTGTATGTGTTTAGGGTCGTGAAAATTCGAAATGTGTCCTTTTGATTTTGTGATTTTAGGTGCATCTTTTAGTTCATTCCAATTGAATGAAGTTTGAATTAATCAATCTCTTGTTATGGTCTTAATGACTTTTTTTTGTATTATTGGTTTGGATGGTTTTTCGGTTAATGTTTTGATTTCCGGAACACGACTTCTCAAATTGAACTCCAAGGGGACGTAAATGTTAATCAGAGGTGAACATGACAAAGAGCGGAAATTTTATCAGGGCGGTCATTTTATAAAAAAACATTTATCAACAGTCATATTATGTGTATCGATGACCAAATTTTTTATCTGGTAAGGTAAGCGAGTGATAATTCTTACCTTTTTTTACTATGGCTCGTTTCGACTTAAAAAATTTAACTGATCTTTAGAATGAGACAAGTTGAACATCATTATATTATGGAACTTTAAATATGCTTTTTGTATGTTGGCTTATTACCGGCCAATAAAAAATTAGAGGTGTAGTTATACTGTACCAAGATTTTTTTTTCTCCAATACCGTGTATCAACCAATTATTATTTGTATAGAAAATTCTGTATCATATACCATGTAATTAGTGCATATTAAATTGATATCAATTTAATTGGTATGTTGGTTAGTTTGTACAAAATTATCACTTTAGGGGCCGTTTACCAAACGCTTACCCATGTAAGTGCTTACCAAGTCACATTACCTTACCGGATAAATATGGAATGGCCAATAATCTTACCTGACAAGAGCGAGACAAGGACCGAGAGTCTTATCCGGTAAGTGAGGATGATGACTCTTACGACAGTTAGCACTTACCAAGTAATTTTTGCATCCAATGCCGTCTTGGTGGACTAAAATATTACCGGGTACAAAAATGATGGTGTTGAATTTTACCTATAACGCTTACCGAGTAAATGTTAGGTAAACGGCTCTTTATTAAAAATTGCAAGGATGAAAAGGAAAAGCATTTTGCGATGAAAAAGGCAAGATGTTTTAGTTGAGGGTAGTATTTGTAAGATATAAAAAAGTATAGGGACGGAACTTGTAATGTACTCAAAGTAAAGGTATAAGAGACGCTTTTTAAGCTCTCTTCTTCTTTAGTCAAAACCCTCGTCGCCGAGCTCCTACTGGACTGCTGGTCGTCGTCCCCATTCTGCTGCAGGAGAGTGGATCGTCTTTGCTTTCTGATCATCTAAAAGTTATAATTTACGATCAATTTGTATTATAATTGCTCAAAGTCACGAGGTTTTCTCGCACACATTTGAGACAAAAATGAAGAAAGCTGAGAGAAATGGGGAGAACTCATCTTCTGGCGCGAAGAAGAGTTTTGGCCTCCAACTCAGTGAAAACGACGTTTCTTCAAGCGTACTGGGTGGTATAGTCGAGAAGGGTTTCAACAAGCAGGTGTCACAACCTCAGGTCACTGTTCTTCCGTTTCCGGTAGCTCGACACCGCTCTCATGGACCTGTAAGACGATTCCTGTTTTTCTCCTTTTTGCCTACTTGAATTTGTTTTTTTAATTTTTATGAGGTGATATGGATTTCAAATGGAAATACATGAAAATAGTTGCATTTTTGGATTTATGTTCATATTTTATATGCAACCATAAGTAATTTTAATTATGATATGTTTAGGGTAGAAGTTTAACGTAATAATGCAATAGTTGGGTCCGTACATATCCTGGGAAGTTTAAGCTAAGCTTTCTAATTCTAGTGTTTTATCGTTGTTAAAGGGATACGATGACGAATGATTGTTTTTGTCTGAGAAAACAATCTGCTGCCATGGATGCGTCCGCATGCTTGTGTTTCTGTGTATGAAGCAGAGGATTTTGCCTACGAATAAGATGACTGCCACCCACATCTCAGAGGCTCAGATGTTTTTTTTAGTTTGTTCTGAATTCTTTGAATTTATCCTTGACCTAGTTACAGAAACAATCATAGATGTGTTTTGATTGATGGTATATGTCACAGAACCTTTCGTGATGTTTAGCAACCAGCACTGGTCATATTTGAGATGGTGTTTGTGTTTGTTTATAGTTTGAATGGATGAATCAAGTTAGTGATATCACTTTACATTGTGTTGCCTAAACCAGCTTTTGAGGATATTGCATCTATTAAGATTTGTGCAGGAATTGATATAAAACTTTACTATTTATCTACTGAATAATGCTAGAAATCACAATTATATGACATGAGAGTATAATTTTACTATGTATTTATTGGTAGCACATGAAACATAGTTACTGCATCAACAATTCAACATGTACCATTTTGTGACCTCTTACTCATCATTTTTTTAATAGGCTTTATGACTTAAAACACAGTCAAGTTGGACATCAATTTTTTTTGTTCTTTGTCCTTTGGGCCCCCTTTCCACCTGTTTCTGAGGCTGTTAGAGTGTGATAAACTGATACAAAGTTTGTTATTTGAAAGCATTGGGCACCAAGGACTAGCAGTTTGAGAACCCATGGTAAAGATGAGGAAGACGATGGAGAAGATGAAGATCATACAAACTTTGATCTGGCTGCAGCTTATGCTAATCCCATTCAAAGGAAACAGAAGAAAGGTTTGGATTTTAGGCATTGGCAAGAGCTCATGAATGGTAATAATACTTCCGAGTTTTCTAACAAGAGAGAACACAAGTTTGATGATAGCGCAAAACCGAGTGACCTGAAAAAGGGGTCGGGCAGCACAATATCCAAAGTAGTGAAGCGCCATGAGGAAAAGATAGGTGAAGTTGGTATTGATGATGTCCACAGTAATTTTGACGATGGTATGCGATCAACCCTTAAGGCAAAGGACATTTCAGAAAATGTGATTGGAGAAGCTCGAGAGGAGATTATGGTGGATATGGGGGAGTTGAATACACCAGCTTCTCGTATGCATTCCAATTCTCGTTCTGTAGATGCAGGTATTGAACAGGGTTCTACAAGTATGGAGAGTGAGATTGATGCTGAGAATCGTGCTCAGTTGGAGAAGATGTCCACTGATGAGATTGCCGAGGCTCAGGCTGAGATAATGAAGAAGATGAATCCGGCATTGATAAAGATATTGCAAAAGAGGGGGCAAGACAAAATGAGAAAGAAAAGTGAGTCTGGCTCTGCTATTTGCTCCATTGGCAAAGTGGTTGATGAAAAGGCTGAGAAAGAATCAATCAGTGCCACTCTGCTCCCAGAGAGTGATAATGCTCAGAACATGATTGTAAGAAACCCAAATCGTAAACAGACCGGGTTAGAGAGTAAAGACCTGCCTGAAGTTAAGTCATCTGCTAGCAGTTTATGGGATGCTTGGAGCACAAATGTTGAGGCTGCAAGGGATTTAAGGTTTTCTTTGGATGGAGATGTAATGACTGATTGCAGTCAGGTGCCAGGTAATGGTGACTATGGTACTTACACTTGCATTTCGTACATGATTGCTGTTTATCATCAAAATAAACATTTTCCCTGATGTATACAATCATTGTTTTTAATTATTCAACTAAGTGTCCTCCCTTGATATATATATATATATATATTCTTTTATGCAAGGTGATGGAGGGATTGTTGATTCAGCTCAATTAGTTTTTTTCTAAGATATTGTAGTTTAGACTTTTAGTTACTCCAAAAGAAACGCTTTAGTCAAGAACTTCCAATCAGTAATGATGGGTAGTTCCTAAAAATCAAACTTAAGTCCAAACCAGAAACATCTCTAGATTATTGGTGTAGGGAAACTTCTGTTGTCCTGTATCAATTGGTATCATTGCTGGATAAACATGTAAGAATTCAAGTGATTCTTGTCCACCTCCGCTTATGCCCAACAGCATGTGGATTCCACTCGGTTACAACCACTTAGATTTGATGTTCAGAGTTGATCAAATGGTTAGCGATTGACTTGTCAATTTGTCATCTAGATTCAGGGAAGAGTTAAAATTACAAAAAATGTATACCGTGCTTTTGATCAGACTTATACATGATACAGGAATTGTTTTTTTTCTTCTCTTTCTTTTTTGTAGTTGATCTTTGATAGTTTTAATAAGAGTTTAAGGGTGTATGAGATATATACTTGAAATCATTCCCATTTTATCTTTCTTTTTGTTTCTTTTTATTTGCTAATGCATTTGTCCTTTGCTATCTTTCATATACGTAATGGTCAATTTCATTTGCTCTTTTATTGTTGTTATTGTTATTATTTAATTTGTTTTGGGTGGGGAAACGATTGATGTCAAATGGCTAGTGTTCCTGCCTTGTATTCTATGGATGCATTTATTTTTATGTCACCTGGTGCATTGATTTTTTTTTTTAATTCTTTGTAATAAAGATTATCTACTATGCATTAGCGGTTAACAGCTTTTTTGCTTTCTAGGTAATGCATCTGCTATGGGTGTTTACAGTGGTGAAAATGCTTCACAACGTGATTTTCTTCGAACTGAGGGTGATCCTGGTGCTCTTGGTTACACCATCAAAGAAGCATTGGCTCTCACTAGAAGCGTGGTTGGTTATGTTATTCATTATAACCCCCCCCCAAAAAAAAAACACACACACACACAAAAAAAAAAGCACTTCTATCTTTTGACTTATACCATCAAGCAGTTGCAGACTGATTTCCAAATTAGAAATTGGTGGTAGTGTTTCTATTATTTAACCTATCTGCTGCCCATAATAAACTTCTATGTAGTGATAAAATATTTCTGAAATACTTTAAAAATATTCGTGCAATGTTTGTAATCGGAAAGCTGTCTGTTTGATCTTGATAGTCAAAGTGTACATCTTCTTGGGTAGCAGGGAGTAATGTTCTGTCATCAACCTTGACAATACAATATAAATTCATGATATTCTTCCTTTCCCTTATGCTTTTTGCATATTAGGTTCCTGGACAACGGGCTCTTGCTTTGCATCTTCTTGCCTCTGTTCTTTATAAAGCACAAGATAATATTCGCAGAAACCAGACAGGGTCAACTTTGAAAACCAGAAATCAGAATAAGATTGTTGACTGGGAGGCTCTTTGGGCTTTTGCGCTAGGTCCAGAACCCGAACTTGCTTTATCACTCAGGTAAATCTTAGAATTTCTAAGTTGAAATCCATGTCGTTTTGAATGATAGACCAGATGGTGATTATTTTCTACTTATGTTGTTTATTCTGGGAGCTCGGACACTTCATGCACATACATATGGATGAAAGTTGGAGATGAGATGTGTAATATTAGCATCGAAATTTACTATGAACCTCACACCTAGTCCTCTATCTTGTACTTCATGCATTTTAGTATGATACCTAATTACCTATATTACCCCTGAATATCTTCATTAAAGCTAATCAACTTGTTCATTGCCATTATTTGGACAGTAAAGTTCATTTTCTTAATAAAGTTAGATTACTTGTTAATAGTTTAAACTATTGCATTCTAAGCCATTTTGTGGACTTGTAGGATCTGTCTTGATGATAACCACAATTCTGTGGTTATCGCTTGTGCAAGAGTCATTCAGTGTGTTCTGAGCTATGATTTCAATGAGCTCTTCTTTGATATCTCTGAGGTAGAGTTGCTTACTTAAGTGAACTTCACTATGATTATTTGTCTCTTATTTACTTGCAAGATACAATCTGCTTCCAGAAAACAGGAATCTATGAGAAGGATGTCTGTACAGCTCCGATTTTTAGAAGTAGACCCAAGATTGATGTTGGTTTTCTTCATGGCGGCTTTTGGAAATACAACACGAAACCCTCAAATCTTTTTCCTTTTGATAACACTTTGAGGGATGATGAGGCTGAAGATGAACACACAATAAAGGATGACGTTGTGGTTGCTATACAGGATATTGCAGCAGGCTTGGTTAGAATGGGAATCCTTCCAAGAATTCGCTATCTATTAGAGGTAATCAGTCTTGAAGTGATGCTCTTTTCTTTCTCTTATAAGTTGGAAAATTATGGCACACTTGGATCACCATATTTTTAAATCACTCCAAGTCAATGCTTTACGGAATTTGACTTTTTTGGTCACACATGCATTTCTTTGATTCGGTATTGTTCAAGTATAGAGAAAAACATGATAAATGGTTGAGGCATGTATAAACCACTACCTATATTGATGAACCTTATTCTGAAGCAGGATATTAATGATCTTTATTGAACAAAAAATATAATGAAAAAGATGAATCGATATGTTTCTCCTGAAATCTTCAGATTTAACGGAGTTCTTGTGTTGTGATTTTTGCATGTTTTGTCTTGATTTTGCTCGTATGGTTTTTGACTTGAGTTTGATCAATAGAATTGAGTAATGACTTATATACATATATTGGTATTTAATTGTGTATTTTCACAATCTGCTGGAGCACAATGTTCAAATTTTGGATGCTAAACAAGCAAAGCTTAACCATGGATATGGAAATTTGAGCATGAAAGATATATGGTCAACGTGAGTTTGTGAATCTCAGTTTAATTAGGAACAGAGATGTGTTTCCAAGAAGTCTCAATATGATTTTACGAGTATATCTCAAATATAAACTCTTGGATGCTTTGTCTTGATATATTGGTGCATCACAGAAAGCAGTATTTATTACTTCATGGGTACTTTTGTCTATGTATCCAACCTCGATACTTCATTGACTCACATAATGCTCGTTGGATCATATATCGTTACCAGATTTGATGACTGTCAAATTAATTTCTATGTTTCAGTCTGACCCTTCAGCAGCTTTGGAAGAATGCCTAATTTCTATACTGGTTGCAATAGCACGGCATTCCCCTACATGTGCAGATGCAATCATGAAGTGTGAGAGGCTAGTTCAAGTCATTGTGCACAGGTTCACTACAAAAGACCAAATGGGAGTCGATTTTTCAAAGATAAAATCGGTTATCCTTGTGAAGGTATGTAAGCATATGCACGATCTTTATTTAAACAGTTTGGTGGAGAATAATCTGTTCATTTAATAATGAAACCTACAATGTTTTCTAAATCTTGTTATATTAAGGTACTGGCTCGATCAGAGAGAAAAAGGTGTATGGAATTCGTAGACAATGGAATTTTCCGGAAGATGATTTCGCATTTGTATCGTTATGCATTCTCTCTTGATCACTGGCTGAACATAGATACAGAGAAGTTCAAGCTTTCATCAGCTTTGCTGGTTGAACAGCTACGTTTTTGGAAGGTTTGCATTCAGTATGGGTATTGTGTATCTTACTTCTCAGACCTGTTCCCCGCTCTTTACATATGGTTAGACGTTCCCACATTTGACAAACTGATTGGAAAGAACATCCTTCATGAGTTCATCTCCATCACTAAGGAAGCATACCTGGTCCTTGAGGCTTTAACAAGAACGCTTCCAAATTTTTACTCACACTCACAGAAGATTGATCGAACAACAGAGGAGCCCATGAACGACACAGAGACTTGGTGTTGGAACCATGTTGGTCCAATGATTGATTTAGCACTTAAGTGGATATCATTGAAAAGTGATACGTATTTATTTAACTTAATATCACCATCCAAAGGAAATTTTGAAGAATTGACTTCCATGTTATGGGTAATATCGGCAGTTATGCACATGCTTTTTGGTGTTCTTAAAAATGTGATTCCAGAGGATAACTCTAGCATTCTGGGTGGGAATCTTCCATGGCTACCCGAATTTGTCCCAAAGATTGGACTACACATAATCAAGAATGGACTTTTGAACTTTACCCAAGTGAACAAACCCAATAATAGAAGTGGTACTGATTGTGTTGGTTCTTTCCTTGAGTTTTTGTGTCAATATAGACATCAAAGTGATCAAGAAACATCATTAGCCTCTGCATGTTGCCTTAACGGGTTGGTAAAGGTTGTAGTTTCGGTTAATAAGTTGATTCAGCTTGCTAACACTGAGGTCATCGTTCCATCCATTGAGCCGCAGAGTTTAGCAAGTGCCGATAAAATTCTTACTGATGGCATACTCAAGTGTTCTATGTCTGAGATGACAACCTTATTGACATCTTTCATGAAGTTGACTTCTTCGGGACAACTTGTGCAATCTGTTGAGATGTTTGGAAGAGGTGGTCCTGCTCCAGGTGTTGGTGTTGGATGGGGGGCTTCTGGTGGAGGGTTTTGGTCTACAAACATTTTGGTGGCCCAAATGGATGCAAGATTGGTCCTGCAGTTGCTTGAGATCTTTCTGGTGGAGTTTGCTAAGGAAAACCCCACAAATGAAGAATTAAACGTTACAATGGAGAGAGTAAACTGTGCTTTCAACTTATGTTTACTCATGGGACCCAAGGATGGAATTATAATGGACAAGGTGCTCGATATCTTGCTACAACCACAAATTCTCAAGTGTCTTGATCTTGTTATTCGCCGTTCCCTTGATCTCAACAATCTGAAAACATTTGGGTGGCAGTATATGGAAGAAGAGTACTTGATGTTTAGTGAGAATTTAATTTCTCACTTCAAGAATAGATGGCTACATGTAAAGAAGTCCAAAGCAAAACTCAAAACTAGAGATAGTAACCACGGAACCTCCAAAAAGAGCAAATTTTCTCTTGACACCATTCAAGAAGACGTTGACACATCAAGGACAATTAATTCAACTTCTTTGGTAACGGAATGGGCTCATCAGAGGCTGCCACTTCCTGATCATTGGTTTCTCAGCCCCGTTTCAACTGTTGACTACACCAAAGTGGTCAATCTTCCTGTTGAACCCAACTTCCCAGAAGTTGCGAGATGTGGGCTTTTCTTTCTTTTAGGTCTTGAAGCAATGTCCAGTCACATTTCTTCATATTCCTACTCCTCCATCCAGAGTGTGCCAGTCATTTGGAAACTGCATGCTTTGTCTGTAACTTTATTTGCTGGGATGAATTTTCTTGAAGAGGAGAAGACTAGGGATGTTTACATCAATTTGCAGGAGTTATATGGGCAGCTTCTTGATAAAAAACTATCAGAAATGGGACGGAATAATAGTGTTGACTTTTTGAAGTTTGACAAGGAGATACATGACAGTTACTCCACATTTGTAGAAACTCACGTGGAGAATTTTGCTGGTGTGTCGTATGGTGATTTGTTATATGGCAGGCAAATTGCAATGTACCTACATCGTTGTGTTGGAGCTCCAATTCGACTTGCTGCTTGGAATGCTCTGTCAAATGTTAGAGCTCTTGAGCTTTTGCCACCGTTAGAACAATGCTTAGCCCAGGAGGAAGGTTACCTAGAACCGTTGGAGGTAAGAAATTTTCGGTCTTACTCTCATAAGGTAGGTTTAAGAACTTGGAATTTCAGGTTTGGAGCTTGGAAACAAACAAATTTCTTCAAACTTCTTGGAACTGATTTTGGCCCCGATTTCAGTTATTTGCCATTGAATTTAAGTTTCATAGTACTCCCTCCATCTCAAAATAAGTGTCCACATTTCTACTTTAGTTTGTCCCAAAGTACATTTCCACTTTCGAAAGTAAATGTCTGCTTTCCAAATTTGTCCTTAATTATGATATAGAGAAATTTATTACTTTCTCTATTATCAAAGGTAAAGTTGTTATTTAGTTAATTAAAAAGTGCCATAATTACACCTTTTTCATTCCGGATGTTTATTTTGGGACGAAGGGAGTATATGTACAGTTTTTGTTACTTGGTTGATTGTTTCACGAATGAAAAACTCGAATTTCCATATAGATTTACTCTGTTTGGTAAAATGTGAGACTGAGCATGTGCTTATATAGCTATAATGGTATTTATTATGAAATTTATGAGGTAACAACTACTATCTCTCTACAGGACGATGAAACGATTCTGGAAGCATATGTAAAATCATGGGTTTCTGGTGCTCTCGATAGATCAGTGACTAGAAAATCAGTTGCATTCACATTGGTCATTCACCATGTATCATATTTCATATTCGGTTATCATGCTGGTGACAGAATTTCGTTACGAAAGAAGTTGGCCAAATCTATCCTTCGTGATTACTCTCGAAAACCGGAGCATGAGGTATGGTTTCTATATCCAGGTTCTTTGAACTTGTTGGTTCCAGTAAAGCTTACATATTTGTTGTAAATCTATGCTACTTTTGTTTCATGAAACTTAAGGCCTGTTTGGTTTGTGGGATTTGGAATTGGATTCTGTTCCAATCCGGCGTTTGGTTTAAAGGAAAGTCTGGACTTCTATGAAATCACACAAATATGGGATAAAGCAACCATTCAGTTCTTTTTTATGGCCATTATATATAAGTTTTGAGGTCCATGCTTATGCATTTATGTGTTATATGATGATAGGATATGATGGTAAAACTCATGCAATATAAGAAGCCAACAACTTCTCAAAAATTGGATCCAGAAGAAGATCTGTCCTTGCAGGGGTCTGAAATAGCAAAGAAGCTTACAGTATTGAGGGAAGCCTGTGACGAGAATTCTACGCTTTTGAGCGTAGTGGAAAAGCTCAAGAACGCCATCCCAAAACAACGATAATCTCGTTGCAGAGGTAACAAGCATCTCGTAAAGCATGGCATGTAGATTTTGTTACAGTACTTGCATAAAATCATGTTGAAAATATTACGACGTTATAAGCTTATCGATAATTTTGGAAATGAAACAAAAAAATTAAAAAATGAAAGCCATGGATTATTTTCATGATGGATCAATATCCTCGGGACCTTTGTTCCGAAATAAATGTCCATAATGAAAGAGGTACACAGTCTTAAAAATGTTATTACAGTTTTTAATTAACTAAATAACGATTATATTAAAACTGGTATACAGACATTTACTTTTAAAAGTGGATGATATTGGATATTCGAGTCTTGAGACTCTTGTTTGCCTCTCCAACTCTTCCAAGGCATTCTATGATGATAAACCAATGTCAAAATCGTCGGAATTATCAAAAAGCTCCGTTCGTGTTCGTCTCCATCGATCACTATCTGTCAAAGTTGGGGTGAGTTACTCGAGATTGATTTTGTCAACGCTCGACTTGAATAGTTTAAGTTTTATAATATAAGAGAAGACCCTAAAATTTCATAAATTTCATCGGATGAGTTTGTTGATTTGAGTTTGAGATTAGTTCGAGCTTCAAACGAGTTTGAGTTTAGAAAGTTGATGGCGAATGTCATGGTGATGTATGAATATTGGAAACTTATTGAATACACGTGAAAATACATAATTATTCATGATAATTGTTATAGTAAGTTGTATATTCATGATGAATATCATACTAATTTACGAATATTAAAGAATTGTTTTAAACATATGGACGGACATAAATATTCATAATGAATATTTGATGTAAAAAAAAGTTAAAAACATATAAAAAAGACCATATCGAGATAGATGTCAAATCGAAAAGAATAAAATGCTCAATTTTTTGATATAATTTGTTCGATTAAAATATTAATTATTTTTAAGATAATTTAGTTTAAAAATAAAGGGTTAAAAGTTTTTTAATTTTCGATGGCCAAAGGGACGAAATTTGTAATTTACTCATTTATAAATGTATGCGATTGATCATTTGAGAACTCTAAAATATGGAGATACATAAGATCCATCTTAAGCCACTGATTTAAAAATATTATTATCATTAATTAATGAGGTAATTATCATTATTTATTAAATAAAAATTATGAGATCCATCCTAAGTCATTGATTTAAAAATATTATTATCATTAATTAATGAGGTAATTATCATTATTTATTAAATAAAAATTAATGCATTTTCTAGCAAATTCCATGTTTATCTCTCTTTTTTTTCCTCTTTTCTCTCAATTCTCCATATTAACATAGTATCGATACAAGATGAATACGTTGTGAATAAAATGTAAACAATCTTAATAAATTTTTTCTGAGGGTGTCCACAAATTTCACATTTGTTTTTAGTTTAATTTTATTGATTTAGTTTGTGTTCACAATATGTTCATAAACTATATCAGATCTCGTAGATTTTAAGCATGTTCACAATTTGTTCAATAACCATAATGATATTTCTAAGAAAATGTTCACAAATTATTCACATTGAGTTCATATTCAATTATATGTGTGTACATTATTACTATAGGACAAAATGCACAAAATAACAATCTACTTTCATAATATTCTTTATTATAGCATTGTACTTCTAGTTTTTCTTATTACTGCAATGTACTTTCAAACTATTTTTTATCAAAACATTATACTTTGAAAAATTTACTCATTATAGCATTGAATAACCTTTTGGTTTAAATTTACCCATTATATCAAGTTTTCATGTCACCTCATTGTCCATGTATGATGTCCACATGTACTATAGTGATGTGACTTTCTTATTATAACATTGTACTTTCAAAATTATTTTATTATAACATCTACTAGCTCTTATTAAACAATGTATTTCTAATTTTAATATTTATATATTTTACATGTTATTTAATAAATATATTAAATGAATAAAATATTTTAAATTATTCAGTAATATACCAATATTAATAAAACTAGTAGAAGACAACTTATCTTGCTAAATTATTCAGTAATATACCAATATTGATGTACTTTCAAAAAAAATATATATTACGCATCGTAATTTTAAAAATTTACCCGTTATAACATTGAATAACCTATTAAATTAAATTTACCCATTATATTTGTCACCTCATCGTCCATGTAGGCTATCCACATGTAGGATAATGCTAACATGACATTTCTTATTATAGCATTGTACTTTCAAAAATACTTTATTATAACATCACCAATTTCAATTACAACATTGTACTTTTAATTTTAATATTTTTAGTATTTAAATATTGTAAATTTAATCAAATATATTTACTAAAAATTATAGTATTAAATTGTATTGGTGACACTTGTATGTGTTAGCTATTTTGATTTGTTTGCAGAGTTTTAAAAAAGTGTTTTTTATTTAAAAAATATAATATTTAATTTAACAAAAAAACTTACATAATGGTAAAAGAGATTAAATTTCATGTATTGTTTGCTATATTATTGAAGATATGTTAATGCTAAAAAAGTTACCGATTTGGATGTTTTTTGTCTTCTATAATATGACAAAAAACAAAATAAAAAACGATATTATAATCTCAAATAATATTTATTATAATTTTTACTAAACATATTTGATTATATTTACAATGTTTAAATGAAAAAAAAATATCAGTACAACGTTGTAATTGAAATTGATGATATTATAATAAAGTAAATTTAAAAGTACTTACTAGTAATAAAAAAATGTCATGTCAGCACTATTGTACATGTGGACAGCCTATGTGGACGATGATGTGACAAATAAATCAGATACAATAAGTAAATATAATTTAAAAGGTTATCTAATGCTATAACGGGTAAATTTTTGAATGTACGATGCTCTAATAAAAAAATATTTTGAAAGTATATTGTTATAATAAGAAAAACTTAAATTATAATGCTATAATAAGAAAATTTGTAAAAGTAAGTTGTTATTTCACACATTTTTCTCTTATAGCTATTACTCTTTTAACAATTATGTAATATAAGTTTGTTATATACTAGAAGCGTACTCACGCAATATAGCGAGAAACATTTCAATTTTAATGTTTCATTTTATAATACGATTTTGTATGGTTTTGAGAAAATGATAATGTTTTTATATTTGTATAAAATATAAATTTGAAGATCCATAAAAATTTCTATAAGTATTAGTATCAAATTAACAATTTAAAAGTTCTCGTTTTTTGTATAATTTTTTTAGTACAATTTAATTTAGATTTAGTAAGGCTGTGATTTAGAGATGAGGAGATATGTTTAATAGGTTGTACCAAAGCATTGAGAATTTGTAAACTTGAAAATTAAGTAACATAACATTACATATTAGTACATAATGCTTTGAAAGTAGATTTTAAGGGACCGTTTACCAAATACTTAGGTAAACGCTTACCAAGTTATATTACCTTATCAGATGAATATGATAAGGACTAAAAATCTAACCCGGTAAGAACGAGACAAGAACCGAGAGTCTTACCCGATAAATGAGGGAAATTACTCTTACCACAGTCAGCTCTTACTGGGTAAATTGTTGCATAAAAAGCCGTTTTTGTTGACTAAAATCTTACTCGATAAGTAAATAATAGTATTGAATTTTCTCGGTAAATACTTACAAGGTAAATATTTGGTAAACGACCCCTAAGAAATTGAGCCGAATACTTTATAATATAGTATAGATATCGAACAACTGAAGATGATCCATAAATTTTAAATATTATTGTTATTTATTTAAATTCATTATTAATATATAATGCAATATTTTATTGTATTTTTTATTTATTAACTTTTTAATTTATTAGGTTATTAATCCTTTAGTTGTTTGGATTAAATTAATTCTTAAAAATTAGATATCGTATCATGTTTACGAAAATAACTTTTAACATCAAAAAGTTATTAAATTTTTTGTATTTTAAATAACAATTATATATAAATCAATTTTTTAACTAAGTTTTTTTACATATTTAATTATTGGCTGAATGTTTAAAAATACCAACATTAACATGTCAGAGAAAAAACTTATAAATTATAGTTAAAGTTATAAAGTTTTGCAAAAAAGAATTTACTTAATTTATAAACAAATATAATATATATTTGGAGAATAAAATAAATAGATATTATTATTCAATTAAATAAAAAGTTATGTTAAAAGTTCATAAAAAGTATATAATTTGCTATTACACCCATCAAACCTAAGGTTTCACCAAGGGGAGTAAAATGAACTGCAACATCATGTGACCCTGCCATATGATCCTAGGGTCGCCATTCAGAGGTTGCCCTCTACCCTGACTAAACTTACGGTACGAGAAATGCGACGGTGGTTTTATGGTGCAAAGATCGCAACTACAAGGGTCACAATCCTCCACTTACGGCACGTGAAGTGCGATCCTACCCTTGCGATGCAAGGATCGCAACATAAGGGTCACATGACACCTGATGAGGCGTTAAATGCTTCAGCCAATGTCCATTTTAAAGTCAAATCACAAAGATGAGTTCAAAATTCCAGAAAGTAGTCATAAGAATCTAATAAAGAGTGTAATCTCAATTAAGGCTTGATCAACAAACTAAACAATTTTATTCCAAAATTCTGGGTGTTACATATATACGGAAAGGTTCAGAGGAAAACTCTAAAAAATGAAAAACTAGATAACACCTTATTTAACCATGAGATTAATTGATCTGATGGATGTGATTAAATGAACGGTTACAACAATATTTTTTAATTAAAAAATTCACCCCCTAATTTTTATTCAAAAAATAAACAAATTTTGAGCGGAATAAATTACACAAAAAAGATCATATATTTTCCTGCGTTAATTTGACATCCATATTAATATCATTTTCATATGTTATTTGTGGGTTTTCATCTACTTAACGTGACCACACACACCACACACACACACACACACACACACACACACATATATATATATATATATATGGTCATTCGTGAGAATCAAATATCTTGTGAGATTCGTAAAAATTAATCTCAACTACAAATAATATTAAAACAAGAGTTAATATAACAGTAATTTTGACTAAATAAATTGAATTAAGGCAAATCTTCTCTCTCCTCCCTTTTCTATTTTTTTTCCTCATCTCCAACTAAAAGAATTTGACGAGCATATTAAAGAATTCGACAGCACGTTTTTTAAATTTGTGAACACATGTTATACTTGAACATACTGAACACCAAAACTCTCAATTGGAATCACAAGATTTTCATTATGAACACATTGTAAACACCTTATCAACACATTTTGAATCATTGTGAACATCTTATAAATTCTAGCGTTTTGGTACACAAATATCTGATTTTCGTAGAAATCCTGATTCAAAACATAAAAACACCAAAAACATTATCCAAATTTTGGAAAACATAAACAAGAACTTCAATAACATAATTGGAAAAAATAAATTTAATTAAGTAGATTTCTAAAATAATAAGATTAATGAGTTTTCTAAAATAATAGGAAGATAAATTTAATTAAATATTTTGATGAGTTGTTAATTTTTTTATTATTAAATTATCCTTTTATTTTATTTAAGAAATAAAATTAACTATCACAAGTGATTTATGTATATTGCATCCTACGGATGTCGCGATTTCTATAGAGTTATTATTTGATTATGTCAAATATAATAATATATAATATTATGTATATAAGATAAGAGAAGCGATCAAATGAAAACTGCTCTCATTTATATAAATCATGTAAATCAATCTCATCTATCCATTTTTTTTAATCAATAATCAAGATTAGTTTAGTTTATTTTAAGAAATTAAAAATATATATATATATTAAAAAATTTATTTTATAATAGCGAGAAGAACAAAATGGTAAACACAACCACTTTTATTTTAGGAAATTTAAAAAAATATATTAAAAAATTTATTTTAGGAAATTTAAAAAAATATATATATCCATGCCTTTAAATACAATGAATTCATATTATTTTCTAATCAAGGCAACAATATCCTATATATCATATTATTAATAAAACAAAATTATTTTGTAAAGTAATATATTATTTTTACGTTCACATTTTTTAAAATAACATTCATCATTAGAATATATCAAAGATATAAATAAAACACACCATAGTCAATTCTACATAATGAATCATTTTGAATAGAAAAAAAATTGTACTACATTACATGAACGAAATGGTTTCACAGTTTCATCAATACACTAATCAACGTAATTCTGATCAGATTTTGTCATTTTCATGTTATTGGTAGATGGATCTATTTCATTTTGATAATGAAATTGTTTCATTATTCACTAATTACACAAAATTTTCTTAGAAACCATGAAATGGTTTCACTTTCTTCAATCACCCATTTCATCGGCCAGCATAGTTTGATGAATCATTTGTCATTTCACGTTATTGATAATGAAATTGCTTCACTTTTCGCTAATTACCCATGCTTTTTCTTATATTTTCTGAAATGGTTTCACTTCCTTTACGCACCCATATCATCATGCATCCATTTCATGGTGCACCAATTTCATGTTATACCCATTTCATCATGCACTCATTTCATAATCATTTTCACTTACTYCATGCACCAATTTCACCATGTATGAAACCAGTTTCATCATGCACCCATTCCATAATCATTTTCACTTATTCCATGCACCAATTTCACCATGTATGAAACCGGTTTCATGAATATTTTTTTTATTCTATTACTGATTTTATGGATTTATAAATATAATAACTTAAGATTTTCATGAATACTGACAATAATAAACCGAGGCACAATATAACAAAATCCAATTTTTAATATTATAGTTTAATTAAACATTTAAATGTTACCATTTATAAAATTTCTTTTATTATGTTACCTTAATTAAGATTTATTAATAAGTTTCATATTTAATTGAAAACAATGCAAATGACCAATATATCCTTAATGATTAAATTTAATTAAAAAAATAGAATTTTCCTATTGGTCGAAATTAGTTTACACGGTTTCTAAGAATTGCACGGTTTTCATTTGAACGTGCCTCTATAAGGTAATATATATATATTATAATTATAGGGTCAGATTCAAATAAGAATGTGGTGAATGTACGGAAAGATGAGAAATTTCAATATCATATATGATTATATGCATAATACGTACGTTTAATCATATATGATTAAACACATGCTGCATTGACAACACATAGCTTCACCAAGTCACATTCGTCTCCTTTGGGCGTGTTTAATCGTATATGATTAAACGTACATATCACGTGTAATCATATATGATCTTGGAACTTTTCGTCATCTTGCAAATTGATTAACTTACCGAGTAGGATTTTAGTCCATTAAAACGACATCATATGCAACATTTTTATAAGATAAATGCTTACCTAGTAAGAGTCATCACTATCACTTATTGGGTAAAACTCTCCCTCCTTATAATTACTCTTATTGAGTAAGATTCTCAATCTTTATTATGTTAATCTAAAAAGGTAAAGTGACGAATAAACGACTTTTAGAGTATCTCCAACGGATTCTTCAAAATGGAAAATGAAACTTTAAAATATTTAAAACAAAAACACATTCAACTACAACAGATTCTCCATTTTAGAGATTACAAAATTGATTATATTAATAAAATTTATATTCTTTTCATCTAATAAAATATATTTTTCTATATAAATATTTATTTTCAAAGTTTCTTATCGGTGAAAATATATCAAATAATATTTCTCTCTTATTGTAATAATTTCATATTTGGCCTATTCTCCAAATTTGGAGATTTATAGAGCATCTCCAATAGATTATCAAAGACATAGAAAATATATATTTTGTTCTCTATTTTGCTCAACAGTTTCTCTAAAGTGTTTTATAAGAGCATCTCCCACATTCTCTAAAAATAGAGAAAATGGAGTTTTTATTTCTATAATAATTCAATATATTCTCTATCTTGTTCTCTAACAGATTCCCCAGGTTCTCCAAAATAGAGATTTTGAGGATTTTTGCTCAAATAGATTCCCTAAAACCTTTTCCAAAATGGAGAAGTATGAGGAGAGGATGAAAATTTCAAATTTGGAGATTTATTAAAAAATGATTATTTATGAGAGAAATAATATTTTATATGTTGTCTTAAATATTTTAATGATATAATTAATTGTATGATCTCCAAAATAAAGAATCCATTGGAGATGAATGCAATTTTTTGTGTGCGGAGATTTTGGCCTTTTCTTTTTCCATTTTAGAAAATGTGTTAGAAATGCTCTAAAATGGAGAAATACAGAGAAAACTCAAAATATAGATAATTCTCTAAAAAAATTCCCAAAGGAGAGAGAAATGAGTTTTTTTTATTCATTCTATCAATGAAGTTGAATTATTATTATTTAATATAATTTTTTTTTTATAGTGTATTGGATTATAAAATAATTGAATATTGAAATAATACAATTAATGATGAAATATTTAAAATATAGATTTTGTTAGAGTAAGATGTAATTTATTTTAGAGATTTTGACTTTTAATTCTCTATTTTAAAGAAATTATATGTATCTCTTGGAAATGTTCTAAAATAAAGAAAACAAGAAAAAAAAAAATTCCAAATTTAAAAAATTCTCTAAAACTTGATGAAAGGTGAAAGAAATTATTTTTTAATAAATTTCCACCAATAACGTTAAACTATTATCATTTTATTTGAAGTTTTTTTTTTAAAAAGTGCATTGAACTGGTAAAACTATATAATATCTTAATAACATAATTACTGTTGTAATCTTGTAATCTTTGAAATAGAGAACTCGATGGAGTTAGATGTAACTTTATTTAGAGATTTTGATTTTTGGTTTTCTATTTAGAAAAATTATAAAAAAACTTAGGGGTCGTTTACCTAAATACTTACCTGGTAAGCGTTTTTCGGTAGGAGTCAACACCATAATCTATTTTATAAGATAAGATTGTAGTATATTAAAATGGTGTCGTATGCAACAATTTACCCATTAAACGCTTACACGGGTAAGAGTCCTCACCATCACTTACCGGGTAAGACTCGATATCATTATCATCGCTCTTATCAAGTAAGATTTTCGATCTTTGCTATGGGCATCAGGTGAGGAAAGTTATCCAATCAACACTTACCGGATAAGTATTTAGTAAACGACCCCTTAATGGAAAAAGTTTTAGACTATCTCTTCTACTTTTTCCATTTTAAAGAAATGTTTTGAAGAATCTGTTAAAACAAAAAACATATTTAAAATCTTAAAAATATCTATTTTTTATTTTAAAAATCTGTTAAAAATATTTTTATTGCCTTGATTCAATTTAATTCATTAAATGAAATATACAAATATGATACAATATACATAAAACATATATTATAATAAATAAAATAAATGTGTATAAAAATAAATAAAAAAGATGTCCAGAAAATAGAGGCATATATATATATATACACACCTACACGCAATATATCCGGTTGCTTTCTCAAACTTTGATGAAATGTTTTTATATCCGATTGAGGATCTGTCCTAAATCCCTTCCGCTTGCCTGATTTTGAGCCGAAGATACAGTGTCTGTGTGTGAGAGAGAGAACGTAAAATGGCGGAATCCTCCGTTCGGAGGGTGAAAATGAAGGACAAAGCGCCGGCACAAGACAACGGTGGAGAAATCAGCCTCGATAGACTATCGTCGGAAGTTCTCGCAACAATTATGACCAAACTTGATGTTTCTTCGATATGCGCCATCTCCGTCACTTGCAAAAGCTTTCGTGTTTGCTCTCAAGAGATCTTCAAATTCCTTCCGAATTTCCACCTCCTCGTAATGAACTTATGTGTTTAAATGAGTGCATGCATCTTCAATTTCATTAATTTGTGAAATAACTGTTATTTCGTTGGTAGAAAAAGGAAATTGCAGCGTTGATGGTAATACTGTAATACTACTAGTGTTCATGAAACATTTTTATTTGATGATTTTGCTTCTATCTTCACTCTGGTTGATTGATTTTTCTTTTTGGAAAAAATGTGTTTGTACAGGAAATTGCCGCACCGATTGATCGATTACGGCGATTGTTGCTGCCCAACGCTTCGCTGCGAAGCCTAAAGCTAGATTGCAGGAGGATGAATGAATCTTCGATCGATTATCTTCTTCAGCCTGGCTTGCTTGAACTGTCGCTTCGGAATTGCTTCAGATTTAGCGGGAGGCTTCTTGCTGAGGTCGGAGCACGGTGCAAAGACTTAAGGTTGTTTCCTACTTCTTTCTGATATAATTTCATGTTTAAATGTGTAACTCTACTTGATTCGCTAGAAATTAGGTTTTCTACTTGCGCAAGTTATATTTTTATAGGTATTGCTATCCGAACCTGTATAGTTCGTATATAGTCCGATCTATCAACGATCGTATACAGATCGCTCCTTTTGCCCCAAGAATTTGGTAAGTATATTATGTGGCCTATGGTTCACTACTACTCCTCTCATTTCTCATTCATTCCTCGATGTGTAACTTAATAGACAGAGATAAGATTTTTGATGCTGGAAATTTATGATGTTCATTCTTATTGAGGCTTGTATTAATTAACGTGTCGTCTTAATTTGACAACATATCCAGATTACCCTCCCGTTCCCAAGCAAAGAGGTTAATCCATGACTGAAAGAGGTAGAGTTTGACTTTTAAGGTCAAACAAACTAGTTTTCATTTTCAAAATTGACCTGAATTGTTTGATTTTTAGATAATACATTTATAAACAAACTTTCTAGACATATTACCAACGGAACAGCATGTTTTATTTGTAACAAAATTCCAAATAAAATTGAATTTGAGCAGTGGCGGAGGGTAAGAGGGGCTATGAGGGCCATGCCCCCCCTGTTTTTCTTCCTTCCTGATACATTTTACTAATTTTTATAACTCTACGCCATTGTTCATGCTCCAGGACTTATTTTATTACTTTTAATAGTAATATACTATTACATGTTATCTTAAAATTTATAAAATAAATAAATACTAATATATAACCATTTCAAGTATTTTCAAGACTAGGAACCCAGATATTTTTGTAGGCTCTTCATATGCATTATAACATCTCAACTCAGATAGCTATTTGTTTTATTTAAAACGATTAAATAACGAGATTTAGAACTATAAAATATTACTTTTATAACTAAATATAAAATATGGACCGTAAAATATTTTATGAAATATGTAGAACTAAAGTTTAATGATATAATGATCAAATAAATTTTTTAGAATAATAAAGCTAATAAAATATTATTAACAGACGATGAATTAAAGTAATATATTTGTTAAACTAAAAAAGTGTTAATACAAGGCTTAGGATACCATGTAATAATGGATTGAGATTAGAATACGAGGAATAAATAATTAAACTAGATGAGATGAAACGACTGCAAACAACATAATAAGCTTTGGTAAAAGGGCAATCCGTATGAAATCTAATTTTAAAATGCCAAAACGGTATACTAGTTTCTTGTTAAACCGGATCCCCTCAACGATTTTCATATTCTATGATAACTACGTATTTAAAATCTCCTTTTTAAATAAACTAGAAGAAGTGGATTTGAAAACCAAAAAATATGTTATCTGAATGACATTGGGTTACGAGTTAGGACGAAAATAATACCGGATTTAAGATAACAATATAACAGTCTCATATACATAATTAGTTTTATAATAAGGCCTACTTACTATTAATTAACATAATGAAAACAAAGTATAAATATAAATCAAGAAGTAAAAATATTTCAGTATATAACATTTATGCACTATATGGAGTAACAGGTCTGTTTCGGCCCCATAGGTTATAAGGCCTGTGTTCTGCCACTGAATTTTAGAACTAATTTGTTTGACCTTACAGTGATATTTACCTCTGAGTTGACATGAAGGGAGTACAATACCTTAAATCTTTCAGGAGAGAGAATTCTAACCGAAGAGAAACATATTGATGGAGATATATGTATATTGGAAATGCTCTGTTATGTGATGAGGTGTAATAGCCCGCTATTTTGTTTGTGCCTGAATGTTTTCTTGCACCTTGTAGTGTAGACTATCTTATTAGACTTGAACACATGGTAGAGATTGCCGTAAATATCTTTCTTTAGCTTTTGATTTATGGCCATCTGTAAGCTTTCCATTTTATGTCATATGCTAGATCCTACAGTATCTGAATATGTGTGACAATTAAAGTTCTCAGTATCTGCAATTAATTAGCAGCATTAATTACGTGTTCTCCAGGTCTCTGTTTGTGAGTTCTGTGGCTGATAATCGAGGACAATTACATGATGTCTGTGATCTAGAGGGGTTACTCAGGGGTTGCACTCAATTGGAAGTAAGATTTTATTACCAAAGTGGTTTCTTAAATGGATGAAAATAGCAGACTTGTTAAAATGGTTGCATTTGGTGTTCACATGATGGGAAATAAATAGGCATCTCCAAGGTCCAATCCCTCTGATATGCAAAAAACATGAATAACTATTTTTGTTTGCTTTGACATACTCGTATTAACATGGGATGTCTACATTCCTTTTTTCTTTCCACTAAGGATAGCGATTGGAGTTTAAAGTACACTGTTACTGGTATCACACAGCGATAGAAGTTGAAAATCTGTGCTTGAGAAAGACTTCTGTTTGCTGTTGTCTTTCCTCTACAAATCCAATCAATTACATAACCTCAAATCCTAGACTAGAACTGCTGGGCATCACAACAAATTTGTACTATATAGTAATAAGCTGCATTTGTTAAAATCAGCAAACAAGTTTAATTAATCATTTCTAGCTTTCGTCATTGAAAAATCTAAGACCAATGTTTTGTCTCCAAATTACAAAAACCTACCAACCTTGTTGGACGGTGGGATGTCTAGAATTTTTCTTCAAATATTTTCTCTGTCACTTCTGTTGTGAAGCTGGCTATCGTTCTTAAGGTAAATTGAGGTTTATTTTCAGAGTCCTCCAAATACTTTAACCTAATATCCCTTGAATCAGCTGCTCAACTAGTGAGACTAATCATTCCCACATTAAAAAGTTCAATGTCACTGCTTTATTTGCTATGTACCTTTGTATGTAGATAGCCCCAGATTTCATTTATTAGTTCCATATTTTTCTATCCTTGGTGCTTGTTTCCATGTGGGGTTACTATGCCCTTGTATTTTACTTGGGAAAAAATCATTTCTCTGAACACCCTATTATTTTATAGACACATGGTTATTAAGCTCGTTGCAGATCTTTTCTCTTAATTACTTTTCTTTCTTTTCTTGAAGCTAAATAAGTGCAGATAGTAATAGTATTTTGATCAACTCAAGTGTCAAATATTTGTGGGGTAAATCCTCTCGCATAGCATGCATCTTAGAGCCAGCATAATGGATTTTGGTGGATTTTTGTCGTAGCATGTTTAGGGTTTGGCGTAGCATGGGACAAAACAAGAACTCACTGTCCCACGTTTGGCGTGACATGGGACAGGGATAAGAACTGGGACAAGGTGGGACAACATGGAACAAAAGAGGCTTTTTCTTGTTCTGCCAAAATAGGTGGAACAGGATGGGTGATACGTCTCAGCCCGACCCACATTGGGGTCAGATATATAAGCGTCACAAAAGAGAGGCAGGAAACAAGTAGAGGGGGGCAGTTTGCAATTTTCTTATTCTTAATTAGTTGATTAGGAATTAATTAGTTGATTAGGGAAGTTATTAACTAGTTTCTTAGGATAAGTATGTTTTCCTATTTTGGAGGATTAGGGTACGGCTTATTTAAGGGACCGACCACCCCATTGTTTGCAGGCATTCTAGTATTTTGATTCTTGTCGTAGACATTGGAGATTACTGGGTCTCGAATTCCAGGGTTTATTTTAATAAGCATCCGATTAGTGGTACTTTTGGCCGCTAATCTTGATTTTGCCAATTGATTCATATCAATGGGACATAAATAAGACATAAACTAAAATATTACTAATCTACCCTAGTTTGATATATAACCTTAATATGGTATTTGTTTTCACCGCTAGTTTCGGCCGCCGCCGCCGCCGCCACCGATGGTCACCTGCACCTCCTCTTCCACTACAATAACATCCTCCATCGCCTTCACAACCACCGTCCACCACCACCTCTACCATAGTCGACAACCGACCACCACCGTCCATTGCCACCACCACTGCCGCCGTTTGCCATCTCCAACTCCTCCTCTACTACAACAACCTCCTTCACCACCTTCACAACCACCGATTACCACCGTCCATTGCCACCTTTACAACCACCATCCATTACCACCAACACTACCACCATTGGCCACCTCGAACTCCCTTATACCGCAACAACCTCATGACCTCCACAACCACTGTTGACCATCGACCACCACCATTCGTTGCCACCACCACTACCACCATTGGCCACCTCCAACCCCTCCTCTACTGCAACAACCTCCTCCACAACCACCGTCGACCATCGACCACCACCATTCATTGCCACCTCACCTCCACTATAACCACCACCACCACCACTATCTTCACTACATCAGCCACAAGCACAACTACCTTCTCTACCGTTGTCGACCGCCACCACCACCACCACAATCCACCATCTTCACGTCCTCTATAACCAATGTCGTCCACCAACCACCATCGGCCACCGACCACCACCACCCATCGTCACTACTACCTTCGGCCACCACCACCTCCACCACCACTACTACCTCCACCACCACTATTACTATCATCAATTATATCAAATTTTTCATTCAAACTTGGTACCATTATATATATGTATGTATGTATGTATTCATTTATATGAAAATTGTGTAAAAATATTTATAAATTAAATCATTTATTTACTTTATTTGTGTTAATTATAAATATTATATAATATTAAAAATCATCAAACAACTTTTGGAGGTAACTTGTCTAGTTCTGTCCTGTCCAGTCATAGTCGTACCAAACACCAGGCATACACTTGTTTTGTCCAGTCCTACCCTCTTGTCCTGTCTAGTTCTGTCCTGTCCAGTTCTGTCCTGTCCAGTCCTTTCCAATCATGTCTGTATACCAAACACTACCTAAATGATGCATGGTCTCCTAAAGCTACAGCTTAAAAGCAAATAGCGTTAGGAGTTTTTCCATTAGTATATTAGGTTGTCGCAAATTCTTATTGTAAATGAAGTTGTTGTTTAGATCATGTTACCTCCATAGAAGTGTTTGATTGTTTGCTAAATGAAATAATAGAGGCCTCCTTTTCAAAAATCTGACTGTCGTAATGGTGTATTAACTCCATTCAACCTCTACTCAGTAATGTAAATATAAATTAAGAGGAAGTCTCTTTTTTAGCTGACATGTTGCAAGCTTTTTACCTTTGCTGTCTCTGTAGAGGGTAGGTCTAATTTATAATGCTACAGGTAAAAAGAAAACAGTGGAAGGAAATCGGTCCCTATTTGGTTCTCATATGGAAGGGAGGGAGTAATAGAAGGCATACGCTTATATACTAATACCAGTATACCATGAAGTTGTCTCATACCTTAAGCTCTTAGTTGTAAAGCAATGATCTTATTTTATTTCTTTACTAATATTTTTGTATTATAAGTTGGTAGCATTTAAGTATCTCACTCGGTGAATAGAGGTTTATTAGTGGATCTTGTTGATTATGCATTGTCCCCTAAAGCTCTGGTTGAAAAGATAAACTACTGCATTAGGAGTACTTCCATTAATTTATATGTTAGATCGATGCAATTATTTATTGGAGGTGATGTTATTCTCTAGATCATTTTATTTCATCAAAGTGTTTGATTTACTTTGTAAATCATAAAGGCTTCCTTTTCAAAAATGTACTCACTATGTAACATATCTATCACCATGATGTGCATATACACCGAGAGAGTATATTCTTTGGCTGGCATGTTGCAACTCTTTTACTTCGCTATCTCTGTAGAGGGTTGGTCGTATTTATAATGCTACTATAGGTTAAAAAGAATACAATAAAAAAGGAAACTAGTTCCTAGTCAGTTTTTATCTGGGATGGAAACTATAAATGAAGGTGCATGCTTTGTTATCAATGCCATGTAGGCCCTCTTGAATTAAGTTATTGATTAGAAAAGAAATATATTTTACTTCTTAGTATTATTGTTATATAGGGGTAGTAGTATTTTAAGTATCACACATGATGAATAAAGCTCAACGAAGAGGCCTCCCCGAACATGACATGTGGGCGACCCCCTGTACCTACAGGGTGCTTGTGCAGGGTGAGGCCTTTTTCATGATTATTCCAGTGTAGCTGAATCTATCGGTGCTAATATCACGAAGTCCAAAAATCGTGATCCTGTTTGTTTCTTCTCTGGTGTAGGTTCTTTCACCCAATTTATCTTCACCAAAAACAATGAATTATGAGCAACTATCTCAGTTTTTTGCATATGGGAATTTGCTTATCCCACCAAAATTTTGCCCTAATTTTGAGTTTTACCGAATTGAAAGTTTCAAGTTCCTAATAGGTAATGTGGATTTCAAAACCATGACCGTGTCTACGGTCTTATCCCTCACCTCTCCAACCCATTATCTGGTTGCTGACTAGAAAGAAGAAGAAAAAGTAACAAGTGATGATGGAAGGAAGAAAACTAGGATATTCATCTGGGTTTCGTTGTCAGGGTCTAGGTTTTGATTTGGATTTGGCTTTCGATCTTTTTTTCCATTTTTAATTCATCATTCTGTTCCTAGTTTTTCTTGAGTTTGAATCTGTAAAGAAGTTTCAAGTAGTAAATGAGTTTTTTCTTTATCGTATTTATATTTTGATTCAGTATTTAAAAAATGATGGTGAAGAAAGAAGAATAGAATGAAGATGATAAAGATAGAGTTAGTTTGACAATTTTACCCTTTTATATTGTCATGTGCTAAGCACATATTAAATTCAGTGGATCCAACTAATGGCGTTAGGGTAAAGGCGTAAGGCACTCTATTATTATGAATTAGCTTGGTTTTAGACTTGATTAGTATGAACTATCTAGGTTTTAGACTGTAAGTGCACAAAGAAATACCATGGTTAAAACCTTAAGATAGATAGCAAGTCCAAGTATCAAAATTTTACTTTACTCTTATGTTTATTTATTTGTACCGAGTTTCTCAGTATAGATGATGCACCGAAAGTAGTGCATTTACTTGGAATTGAAGTCTGTTTTTGGATTTTTCCCTTTTCTGGATACATTTTAATTGACGGTCTTTTTATTCTATCCCCTTTGTTTAATGTGTTGTTTGAAACATTCTTTTTCTCCCAGGAACTTGTCTTGATGTTTGATGTCTCGATATTCCGTCGTCCTGATTTTGCTCGTGTCTGGAATTTGGCTTCTGCAAAACTCACTTGTCTTCAGTTTGGCTACATAACTCAATTGATGGTTACGGAGCTGCTGAGTCCAACTGTAGCACCGAATCAGTCACCAAATCATATTGTCCCTCCCGTATTTCCTAATATCCAGAAACTTGGCCTCTCTGTGGACTACATTTCTAACACCATGATCAGCATAATATCACATAATCTGATCCATTTAACCCATTTGGATCTTCGAGATCAACCCATCATTGAACCTGGAGTTGCATTTGACCTTACTGACGAAGGTCTTCAGCTGATTAACCAACATGGGAGATTAAAACACCTTTCACTTATTCGTAGCCAGGAGTTTAATCCAACATTCTTCAGAAGAGTTACTGATCAAGGCATCCTCTTCATGGCTGACAGATGTACAAATATGGAAGCCATATGTCTTGGTGGTTTTTGTCAGGTCACAGATACCGGGTTCAAAACGCTCCTACATGCTTGCACAAACCTATACAAGCTAAAGGTTTTCAATGGCACCCGAATGACCGATCTCGTGTTCCTTGACATGTATGCGACTTCCCTGGCTCTGACCCTGGTAAGCTTAAGATGCTGTAACCTCTTAACGGATTCCGCTGTGCTGCAATTGGCGTTAAATATGGATCTCATCATGCTTGACTTCCGAGATTCTAGAAATATTGGTGATAAAGCCCTTCAAGCCATCAGCAAACTTCCAAAACTGAGAACTTTGCTATTAGATGGAACAGATGTAAGCGATGTGGGCTTGTCATACTTGAGAAAGGGTGCAAAAAGCAGTCTTGTTAAATTATCCATCAGAGGGTGCAAGAGGCTCACATGCAAGTGCATTTCTTCTCTTTTCAACGGTGGGTCCAACAGAGAATTACGTGAATTGGACTTGTCTAATCTGTCTGACCTCACCAATGCTGGCGTGCTTTTGCTTGTAAAGAACCGGATTCCGCTTGTTGACCTCCGAATGCGACATTGTCCTCTTATTGGTGACATGTCGGTGATGGCATTAGCATCAATGACCATGGCTGATGGGGACAGGTGGCATGGTAGTAGCTTGAGATCGTTGGATATATTCAACTGTGGTGGGATTTCCAAACTCTCTTTCCAGTGGCTTAAGAGGCCTTATTTCCCTGGTTTGAGGTGGTTGGGAGTGGCTGGATCCCTGAACCATGAGTTAGTCGACTCATTGGCAGTTGATAGACCGTTCTTGCACTTGATGACTCGTGGGGAGGAGCTCGGGACTGATAAGTGGGATAATTTGGATGATATTTACATGCATGATTTTGATGAAGTTGATGAACTCGAGCAATGGATATCTCAAGAAGATGAAAACATGACTGATGATGATACTGGCGATGATCTTGATGATGATGATGATGATGATACTAGCGATGATCTTGATGATGATGATGATGAAGATGATGATGATGATGATGATGATGATGGTAATGATGATATTGGTGACGACGACGATGACGATGATGTGGAGGGGGAGGGGGAAGCTGAAAATGACGAGTAGAAAATGAATCCTGAATTTGGTAAGACTCCTAAATCTGTTGTTAAATATGTAAATCCAAGGGTCCTTTTGTTTAGCCTGTTTCCCTTTATTTGTCGTCTTCATTTTTGGGCCTCAATTTACTTGTCAGCATACGGAAGTAGGATCCATAAAATGAAAATGGTAAACGAGTGAAATGGACATAAAAGAAAGGACCCTGGAGACTGCAAATAGGATCTAAGGTGTGCAAGTATAATGTTGAAACTTGTGTTGTTTAAGTTGTTGTAATCTTCTGTTTGGAGATACCTTTCAGTAGACTATTATGTAAGCATGCAAGGTGTTATTTATATTATTGTTCCTTCACATAGACTTGATATGAGATATCAAAATCAACACTTGGTCCACTGGAGGTCATGGATCTGTTTTCATAGTACAAACGTTAAGCATTTACAAAAGAGATCGGAGAGTCATCAACAAATTATCAGTGACCCAGCAGCTTTCTTTATAAATAAGGTTTCTTCATTCTGAGATTTCTGGTGATGATCTCAACTGATCTCACCTTTCTTACTTCTCGTCATGTAACCTGTACCCCTTTGATTTTCACTGAAACCAAGTAAAATACATTCAAAACTTTTGTCATCTAGTTTACCTCTCCTTGTGTCTGGTGCTTGTACGTCTGCAATACATCCCCATATTATGAAGTGTTCCATGTTTGGGACACCATGCTTCTTGTAGAGTAAGATTCTTCACCGCCAAAGTAGAACATCTATTGAGGATGTAGGACCAATTTACAGCTTCAGGCCAAAATGATTTTGGTACCCTCTTCGCTGCTAACGTCGACCTTACCATGTTCATGACCCTTCAGTTCTTCCTCTCTGCGATACTGTTTTGTTGGGGTGTGTAGGCATTAATAAGTTGCCTATGTATGCCATGCTCTTCGCAAGAAGTTACAGATAGATGCAAGGTGTACTTTCCTCCACTATCAGTCTTCAAACACTTAATAACGTTTCCTGTTTCAGTCTCAACCTTTTTCTTGAACAGCTTGAAGCAATTGAATGCTTCTCGATTTTCTGCAAGAAAATATTCCCACTATTTTCGACTAAAATCATCTATAAAGCACATGATATATTTCTTACCATTATTTGAAGTGGGACTGATTGATCAACAGATGTCCGAATGAATTAGTTCCAATCTCTCTTTGCTATCCATGTGCTCTTTAACGGAATTGCATTCCTTGGTTGCTTCCTAATCAAGCAATTGCAAGTGTAAGTTTTTGTCTCAAACTTAAGTAACCCACGTACCATATTCTTGATTTGCAGGATCTTCATGCCTTTGTGACTTTAGATGACCTTATCGTTAATGCCATAGTTGAGCCATATTTTATGTGCTTGTGTAAAGACATTGCTTATGCAGAGATGGGGGGCTGCTCACAGGTGGGTCATATAGTACGAACATTCTGTTGGTGCTCATCAAACATTGAACTATCATTCCTTAATCTTTGCAATAAATCTTGCACTCTCCATCCTGAATGAGAATCACCAGGAGTTGTCCCACACTTAGCAGCTTATTAGTGAGATCTAAGACATTATATACTTCATTAACCAAGTACACTGCACCATTTAGTGTCGATCTAACACTTCCTTTGCCTGCAACTGTCATCCTAGAGTTGTTTACCAACTTGACTGAATGTTTGAAGTTGTCATCTATGCTTGAGAAGAGGCTTTTGTCACCACTCATATGATTTAAACATCCCAAATCAAGGAACCAGACATTGTTCCTCTTGGTTTCGTGTTCCTTGACGTATGCCATAAGTAGTACTTCTTCACACTTTTCGTAATCTGCATAATTCGCTTCTTCATCCCACTTTGGACACTAATACCGAAGATGCCCAAGTTTTTGGCAATTGTAGCACTCCCCAGTGGCTTTGCTGTACGAATATCTTCCTTGACCACGGCCTCTTCCTCTCCAATTGGATCTTCCGCTCCAATTGGATCTTCCTCTGTCACAGCCTCTTCAGTACTTGATCATCTTAGGCATGGGAATGGGCCCCGACCCGTCGGGGAACCCGGTCCACCCGCCCCAGTCGGGGACGGGGATTCCCCACTAAATCGGGGATGGGGACGGGAATCCCCGTTTGTCTCAAAACGGGGATGGGGACGGGTATGGTACTCCCCGCCCCGTACCCGTTATATATATATATATATATATATATATATTAATTAATAAATTATATATATGTATATTATTTATTTCAACTAAAGCGGTGGTTCATAATTTTTATTTCCTAACTAGGTTTATAATCTAAAATTGTTATTTTTTGGATGTTAGTATGTAGTATTTTGGATGTCAAGTCTAAATGCAATTACTCAATAAGTTTTGTATATTACTCAATATCTTTTGGTACATGTGAATTTAAGTTTTTTTGTTTTTGTTTTAGGTTATTAGATCTTATATGATGTTGTGGTTTTTTTGTATTAAATTAGATTCATTTTGGTTTTAGATTAATTGAAAATGTTTGAGATTTAAACATGTATGGTCTTTCACATATTTAATTTAAAATAACTTATATAAACGGAAAAAAATCCCCGTTTCCCTGTTGGGGGATCCCTGTTGGGGATGGGGATGTGATTATATTCCCTGGTGGGAATGGGGATGGGGACGGGGATAGAGATAAGTAATCGGGGTCGGGGACCGGGATTGAGGTCCCCGGCCCATTCCCATGCCTAGATCATCTCGATGGTATGGTTTCTTGAATTTATGTTCATGAACTACAAGTGAGCTTTGTAGTTCATCAATAGAAATTGTCTCCACATCCTTGGATTCTTCGATGGATACCATCACGTACGTGAACTTCTCAGTTAGAGTTATGAAAATCTTCTCGACCACCTTAACGTCTGGGAC
>NW_020200880.1:62656-80288 GCF_001531365.2 Cynara cardunculus var. scolymus
CTTCATCTCCAGAACTTTAAAATCTCTCCTTAGTTTCTGCAATGGAGATTTCTTCACACGTGTATTGCCAGCAAACTTCCTTTTCAGCGACTCCCAGATGAGCTTTGATGTTCTTCGATTAAGAATCCGTACGTTACCCTATGGATGGACTGAAATAGGTAGTGTTTGACCTTACGATCTTTGTTCTTGCATCCTCTAATTGACTTCTTTGTGCCTCTGTTAGTAATGCCATTGGTGGAGGTTCCTCAAAGCCATTTTCTACAAAGCTCCATAACCCCTTGGCTCTAAGGTGGTTCTCCATGATTTCATTACAATGATCCCGATGTCCATCAAACTGAGGCGACTTCAATTTCTCTTCTCACATCTCTCTATACACTCTTAGCTCGTAAGTTGCTGCTTCAGTATTGATCAAACCTCAGTGGTTGCTCTGATACCAATTTGTTGAGCTGCTGAGTTTAAACAAGAACACACAAAGAAGCTCTGGAAGCCGTATCGTTTAATAAATCAAAGCAGCGGTATATAAGCCGATGACTAAACAGAAAGATGTTACAAGAAATAGCTAAAAACTAGCAACTATTTCCTCAAGACTAGGACTATGAAAAACAGAAAAAAGACTAGGGGATCGTTTACCAAACGATAAAATTCAACATTATCATTTACTACCGGTTAAGATTTTTGTCCACTAAAACGTTACCGTATACAACAATTTACCTGGTAAGTGTTAACCACGGTAAGACTCATCGCCCTTACTTACCGGGCAAGAATCAAGTTCTTGACTTTGCTCTTACCGGGTAAGATTCTTGGTACTTGTCATATATTCATCCGATAAGGTAATTTGACTTAGTAAGCACTTACCCTAATAAGTGTTTGATAAACGGCTTTTAAGTTAATATGTGACTCATGACTCCTTCAGAACTAGAAGAATTTGCCCCATCACTAATAACATAGACCGTCCTCTATTTGTCTATAGCCTAGGATTCTATTTGATAAAAACAACTTACCAGGCGTTTGGTTTGATGATTTTTTTGTAAGGATTTGGATTTCGTGGAAGGATTTAGTGTGTTTAGTTTGTTGGATTTGGAATAAAATGAAATTTCATTTTTTATAAATAATTTTAAAAAATTATAGATAGTTACAAAAGTAATTAAATTACCTTTTTATTAATGAATTATTAGAAAACAAGTGTGTTACACATATTTTAAGACATTATTATATAGAAATCCCACAAAATCCCAACCATCCTATAAGTCCTGGGATTTCAAGCCTGAACAATTCTATAAATCGAACATGTGACTGAAACGAATTTGAAATCCAAATCTATTCCTTTCCTATAAACCAAACAAAACGTTAAGGTCCATTTGGTTTGCAGGATTGTTTTTCAGGGGTTTGGATTGGAATGAATTTGAAATCATTGATGTGTTTGGTTTGTAGGATTTGGAATAAAATCGGAATTCATCATTTATACAAAAAATTATAAAAATAGTTAAATTACATTTTGTTAATCGATTATTATAAAAATATACTTAACATTTTTTAAAACCTTATTTCATATAATCCTATGAAATCCCGAGCATCCCTTATAAATTTCAAAATTCTATGTTGTAGGATTTCAAATCCGGATAATTTAACAAACCAAACATGAGATTAAAATTATTTAAAATCCAAATCCCTTTAAATCTATTCCATTTCTGCAAAACAAATGAAAACTTAGCATTCTATTGATTGAAAGAAGAGAATTTTGAACTAATTTAATTTAGCTAGTTGTTCGAGGATATAATGCATAAAGAATTCATAACTATAGAGAAAACATGTGCAACACTCATAGTAGCGGTTTGAGGTTATGTAACTAAAGTTTATTTTCCGGACAACGGTCCAACCGAACTAACTATTAAACATAAAATATGACAGATGGAATTAAAGTTTCATTTCATGATAATTAAACATACACGCTGACCATTTTCTATATTATTTTGAAATGAATTCCATTTGATAATCTCATCTATTTGAATCAAACGTCATTTTAGAAAGAGTGCATTACATTTATAGTCCATGTAGTTTTGTTGGAAATTTCTATTTTCATTCCTATAATTTTAAAATTTGCGATTTTCATTTTCATGGTTTATAATTCATTATTGTTTCCGTCCTTATGATTTAAACTTTTTTTTGGGTACCTATAATTTACAATTCATTTTTATTTTAGTCCCTCGCACTTAAAAGTAGTGTTTAACCTCAAGGATAAAAATAAAAAATTATTATAAAAATCATAATTTTAATACCATAAAGACAAAATTCACAATTTTTGACAAAACATATGTATGAAAATACGACTCTTTTAGAATTTGGGTTTTTATTTTGGGTGGGGGGGGGGGGGGGGGGGACAATATAAGAATTTTTAAGATATGTATGTATTTATTTGTTTGTTTAGCTTATGATAATCTTCCTTTATCTATTGGATATAAACATGTATAGACAAAGACACATAACTCATAAACCCCACAAGTTTTTTTTTTTTTGAAATATATCATATTTATATACGGCAAATGCAACAAATAAACTCACATACCCTCCTCACCTATTGTGAGATTTGAACCCCTGATCTCCTAGAAGGCCAAGGGCTACGAGACCGCAAGGCCAAAGGCCCTTTGGTCCACAAGTTCCCAAATGCATAACACAATAGGTTCATCTTATAAGAAATAGAGGTACAAATTTAATTAGCATATATAATAGTAGTAAAAAATAACTAAATAAAAAGACACAGTTTTTTAAGTATTTAATAGGACCCAAAAAGAATTTCGTATTATATTAAGAGTCAAAACATGTATTAGTTAATTGCATTTTTATATTTAATATTTCAAAACTACTATTGTTTTTTCATACACTATTGACTTCATATTACCTAATATTGAGTGTATGATACTTGAGTAGTCTCCAAACTTCTAAAACAAGAATAATTAAGATTCTCAATCTATAACCGAAATGGATAACTGATTCTAAGATTGATGGTTCCGAAAAAGTTTGTTTTAACCTTAAAAATTTAAGAAGAGTGAATAAAAATATTAACCTGCGCTAAGATGGAAACTCAACTGATTTATATCGATTTACATATAATGTTATTTCAAATAGTAAACACTGTGATCTCAATAAGTAAAGGTATATCATATGATGTTTTTGACAGTTGAACGGATTAACGATGTTATGTAAAAATGATATGGTAGATAATATTAATTTAGAAATAATTATTGATTGATTTTGTGTCTATAAATACCCGAAAAATGATTTTGTATAAATTATTAGTTATGTTATTTCTGATGATAGAAACAATATATTAAAGATTTTTTTTTCGTAGTTGTCAATGACCCTTTTTTACGTTTCGCTTAAGGCTTACAAAATGTCCAGAACAAACCCGATCCAAGTTAATTCAGCTATTTTAATTGTATCAACTTACTAGAAAAATACAAAAAGATTTTTGTTATCTCTTGTTGTACAAATGATTATAAACACGGGCATCATATTTATGTGACCGTTAATTAGCACTGAAATAAATTGGACTTTATTATTATCTATAACAAATATTAAAGAACAATTGATTAAGCATTTATATTTATTAAGAGAATTTTATATCAATTATTATCTATTTACATATTTGGATATATATATATATATATATATATATATATATATATATATATATAGAGGGTGGTTCAAATACTAACCAATTTTTTTGTGTAAACTCTACTAACCAACATCAACCAATTACATTCTTTCTTTACTTTATGTTTAAATGTAACTTATAAATTGAATACAAGGGTCATTTTGTAATTTGACCTTTATGTAACTCCCTAATAATTATTTGGGAGTTACAAGTCTTTTAAGATCCCTCTAATTGATCATGAGGTAATTCCGATGTTCACGGTGTTCATGGTGTTCATATCCATGTAATGTCCATGAACATTCACCGTGTTCATATAAATGTTCATCGTGTTCATATAAATGTTCACCGTGTTCATGCGATGTTTTTACAAAAGTACCMTMTRAACCGTTGTTCATAGGCATCTCAATTAATATATTAATTAAATGATTATTTTTATAGTCTTATTTAATTTGGACCGTTTGATGAGAAAATGAACGATCAAGATTGGGTTAACATAGTTTGCACAATAGTTTTTGTTAGTATTTGAACCAGCCCCTATATATATATATATATCTCCTAATATGAGTAGGATAATTCGTTAAGTTAATTTTGTGGTTAACATTAAGATAAGTGTATATCTTCTATTATTTGAAAATCAAATTTATAGATAAACTAAGGGGCTGTTTACCCAAATGCTTACTCAGTAAGTGGTTATTAGTAGGAATCAACATTATAATTTATTTTTATCGGATAAGATTGCAGTACATCAAAACGATATCCTATGCAACAATTTACCCGGTAAGCGTTTATCCGATTAAAAGTCGTCATTCTCACTTACCGGGTAAAACTCTTCATTCTTATTGTCGCTCTTACCAGGTAAGATTTTTAGCCTTTGCAATGTTCATCCGGTGAGAAAAATTGCCTAGTAAGCATTTACTGGGTAAGCGTTTAGTAAACGGCCCCTAAGAGTCCTTATGGGATGGGTCTCTAGTTTCCATGGACTATAAATAAAGGAGATCAAGTCCCTATTGCCTACCCGAACATGTATTTAGTTCAACCCATTTTGAAGTAAACCGTATAGAGCTTTAGAAGACTTCAATCTACACGGAACGATGACTGTTTGCGCTTCAATGAACTTCGTTGCATATAACTCAAGTGCTCCAGGTTAGATCAATTAAACTCTTTATAATATTATGTTAAACTGATTTCATAATTGTTATCATATCCTTAAGTAAAATTCAGATACTGATAACACTTTATCTTGTTTTGATTCCGGTGTCATCAAATTATCCTAAAATATTTTGGTGAAGGATTTAAACAAAATACCAAAAGATTTTATAATCTGAATGCATTAAGACTTCAACTAAATTTTACTTTTTATTATAATATTTAAGGATTATGCAGCTGGGTTGGGTTCACGTGAGACCAAAGGTTTTTCGTGAGACCCGTAAGACCAATTTACATTCATTGATCAACTTTATAAGCTAATGATCTAATGGTCTTAAATTGCACGGTGGCAATTTTGTGATTATTGAGAAGTCTCGTGGCTTAGTGAATGTTCAGATCTGACGATTGTAGATCTAATCCAAGGGTTGATAGTTGGTCTTACGGGTCTCACGAAAAACCCTGGGTCTCACATGATCCCAAGTCTTATGCAACTGCTATTAATCAATAATTATGTAAACAAATAAAAGAGCTTCTTGAAATATGCATAATTTTTATCTTCAAACCCGTTATTTGGATTTCTTTCTTTTCGATTTGGAGTTCTCCGAATAAACTCGTGTTCGGTAACTTGTGTGTGGGTGGTGATTTGTTGCTTGAGATCCAACTTGTCTCGTTTCGTTGGCTTTCTCATCGTGTCAAAGCTTTTGGTAGGTTTTGGCCTTTGTGATGATGTAATCCGACTTCTCTGGGTCAGTTGTTTCTTTTTGGTCGTTTCGGGTTCTTTTTGCTTGGTTTTTCAATGTGTTGGTAACCCCGTGTGTGTGGTTTTTTGCATGATGTGGGTTTTACTGTTCCCTCCTGTTCTGTGTCTTTTAGAAAGTGGGTGTACTTTTATTCGTTATTCTATTTTTGATGAACTTGGTTGTTTTTTCTGTTTGGTTTTAATTAATAGTTGTCTTTTAAAAAAGATTATGCGTAATTTTATTACCGTCACATGAAAATTTTAAAAAAGAATTATATATGAATGTGATGTTTTTATAATTACATAATTAAGGAAAAAAAAACACAATTTTAAAGTTTGCAATTAGTAAATTCTTTTGTTTATGTATGTAATTTAGAAAATATGAAAATTTAATCATATATCTATTGATCACTCCTTTTCTTTTTATTGTTTGTATATATTTTATATAAGTCAATTATCTGATAATTATGTCTGGATATTGTGTCGTATTTTATTAAATGGAAGATATTTGTCTAATTATTATGTTTATGTATTATTCTGTTTTATATCTAAATGTAATAATAACTTTAGAAATAGTGTATTCTAAGATATCCCTAGTCAAGTATTAATTTGGGTTTAGGTTGAATCAATATGGTATGACTAGTATCTGCAGGGATTTATATGAAGATATAGAATCCATATATAGGTACAAGATGGGATCTTGCGTATCAGATGTGACTCGCTATGAGAATGTTTCATTGGATGTTATGTAAGTGTCATAGACATTTCTCATGTGGTCGTTGTACATATAGTCTTTTGACTTAAGATCATGGAGTTTATTTTGTGTGAGTGGTATACTTTGATAACTGATTCTAATCATTCCGTAATTGGCTGGTAGAATGGTTGTTGGGTATATTATATATTACTCAGTGGTACTAGCATGGATCAAGATATGATTTTGTTCCTCTTGGATGACAAAAAATGATATCTTTGTACCCCTTGATTGAATAGTATTGAGGAAGTGTATGCATGCTCAAATATTCAGTAGAGATATTCGTATATGTCTTATCAATTTATTATGGAATTGAGAAACTAAAGATCGAACATAATGATGATGACACATCCATGCTTCGTGTTCAATCTGGATATCGAGAACAAAAAGGGACATAAATGTGTACACTGATATGATCACACACTTTGTTAATTAGCTGAATCACCAAACTTCATCATTTGGGTAACAAAGATGTATTGCTAGATGTCGCTCTTCCTTTATAATTATAAACAAGATTTGGAATAATTGTCAACGTGATAAAATCCCAATGAATTACACACACAAGATGTATATCTGAATAAAAAAAATAAATAATTAAAATATTTAATTATTATAGCTAGTTTGTTTGACAAGCGTGGAGTATGAATGACAAGTAGTGACTGTCATATATTATATATGTGAAAAAGGACAAGCATGCCTTTAGAAGATATGAAACTTTCTTAAAGCATGTACCACTCATTCTGGCTGTGATGCTTATAATGTTTGTTTATTATAAGCACCATCATTTCACTTATAAAAATAGAGAACACTGTAAGACAATGGTAGGTTGCCTAAGTGCCGGTAGCAAGAATTATCTATCCGGATCAATTCTTATCTCTATATTCCACAAACTAGTCTTTCTTTCCTCCAAATAGCGGGAAACCATATCTAGCATTCAGAAAGAAAGCAGATCTTCACTCTTGGCGTAGGACATCAATTGGATTCAGTGAATTTACGTGGTTATCGTGGAGGCAACGAACTAGGTTTGTTGGCTTAGATTCAAATACGACATCAGAGGGTTGTTTCTCGTTCTGATAAAATTTTGAAACACCCATTCTACACCGTTTCATATGAATTCTTGAAGGAATACGATTGTTTTTTGCGGAATTTATAACCCTCGTATTCCAACAGTTATTCAGTCTCTTAAATTGGTTTTTGGTTTATTTGGTATTTTAACTTTTTCATAATTATCCGATAACCATACCGAATAGAGATGACCAAATCGGCCCGGCCCGGCCTGGCCCGGGACCGCCAGAGGACCGGGACCGACAAAGGACCGACCCGGGACCGGGACCGAAAACCGGGACCGGTTGAGGTTTTTGGTAGTTTCGTGGGACCGAGACCGGTTATGGGACCGACTATGGACTGGCCCGGCCCGGCCCGGCCCGAAAATTCAAATAATTTTATAAATAAATGTATTTTTAAATAATTTTATAATGTATTTTTATAAGAAAACGTAATTTTAATTATATTAAAACACATTTTTAAAGTGTATTTRAGTGACCCAATTGTAAATTTTATAATGTATTAAAAATATATATCATTAAAAAAATAAAAAAAAAATCTTATTTTTTTAATGCAACGACCGGTTGGGACCGGGACCGACGGCCCATAACCGATTATGAAATACCTTGACCGGTCCTATCATTTTCGGTTGGGACCGGGACCGAGACTGGGACCGGTTACGCCGGGACCGGTTATGGCCGGTTATGAGAAAGGTGAGGACCGATTGGAACCGGCCCGGGACCGGTTTTTGGCCATCCCTAAGATTACCGAATAAAGTTTCATTTAGTTGGGTTTTTGGGCTTTTTGATTTGGTACCTTGGTTAAAAAGCATATATTGAAGAGTGTGTTTTTTAAGATAAAAATTTAAAAATAATCTGTTACATCATTTAAGTAGCAGCAATTACTACTTTCATTCCAAAATAAATGTCCATTATAAAAATAACACACACTTCTAATGCATAACTACTGCACTTTTTAAATAACTAATTGACATTTCTACCCTTAATAATACAAACAGAAACTTCTTCCGCCTTATAGTTAAAGATGAAATGAGAAAGTGAATTTTTTTTTAAAAGCAGACACTTATTTTAAGACAAACTAAAATAAAAATATAAACATTTAATTTAACTAACTAAAATAGAGGTATAAACTTCGTGAAAAAGTAACCGTTAAACCACTGTTATTAAAAACAATAAATAAATAAAAAGTAGACATTTTCGTAAATTCAACACTGCATGTTGCATCCCACATGACATGATATTCTAATTATAACATTTGGTTGTGTTTTGATATTCAGAGTTGAGGGAGAATCCGGCTCTAGAATCGAGCTGCGGTTTCTTGAAAACTTGAGGTAACCAACGGTCGTATAAAATTTTATATGTTAATCTTTTAATTTAACGACTTATTGAATAAACTTGATTATAACGAACTGATTGGAGATTTTGTTATGAACGATGTTAGAAGAACGATTCTGTTTTAATGAATTTTATATATTAATTTATCATTTTAAGACATTTTTGTTATCTTAATTTGTAAGACGTGAAAGCTTTTATATTTTACCGTCGTAAAAATAATTAAAATGGCTCTATTTAAAGTATTTAAACATTTAACTATTTATTTAAAGAAAAATAAAGGAAAAAAGTAATATTTTTTAATGAAAAGTTTTTAAAATCCAACGAAATTTCTCATGTTGATTTATTAATTTCTTAAATTATTTTTTTAATAAAATCTATTAAATTTTTTTGTTTTGAATGATTAAGACTTTGAATATTATTTTTTGAATAAATATAAATCATCGAATTTTTAAAAATTGGTTATCTACGTTATTTAACTAAAAAATGACATGTAACGATGTCATTAAGTGCGAGGGGTTTGAATGACATACCATTTGAGAACAATAAAACTAATTTAGGTTTCTTTAACTATAAAACATTTATAGTCTGTTACAAGTTGTTGTTTTGTTAAAATGACATGGATAACCAACTTCTAAAGTTCGATAATTTATTCATTTAAAAAAACAATATTCAGGAATTTAGTCATTTAAAATGAAAAAGTCTAATGGTTTTTTATTAAAAATAATTTATAAACTTAATCAATCAAAATTAAAAAAACTCGCTACATTTTCTTAAACTTTCCCTAATTTACTAAACACTTGCCTTGGTAAGCACTTACTAGTTCAACTAGCTTACTGGGTAAACATAATAATAACCGAAAATCTTACCTTGTAGGAGGGAAGGCAATGATTGAGTGTCTTACCAACTAAGTAAGAGTGACGACTCTTACTCGATAAGCGCTTATCGGTTATTAACATTTGCCATCAATCCATTTTGATGGCAGAAAATGCTAGCCCATAAGGTAAGCGAGACTAGTGAGTCTTGGTGGTAGGCACTTACCCAATAAACGATTGGTAAACGACACCTTAAATTTGTTGTTATGAGTATGAATATGTCACATAATGATAGATATGTCATCATAAATTGCAAGCGTTATAAAATTTATAATAAAACAAATTACATTTTAAAATTTATAGTAATAATTAAATTTGGTCATAAAAAATATACATGTTTTAAAGAGTTTTTTTTCCAAATAATCACAGTTAAATTATGCTAATATTTTTATATTTGATTTGTTTAAATTAAAACAGTAATCATTTAATTATGATTTAATTTTTATTATTTTAGTAATTTTGTGTATTTCGATATGAGACCTGGTTGAAATTTATGTAGGAATTTCTTCAATTTTATGTTAGAAAGATGAGACTATGTATGAATATTTCATTTAGTTAAAATCCAAATAATTGATTTTAAGTTTTTAAATGAAAAACGATATAAAAACCGAAACTCTAATTTTAGAATGATGAAATTGAAGTTCATTTCTTAGTGGTTTTAAATGATTTTGGTGTTAAAATATCGACAATAAGTTGTTTGTTGCAATGGTAGAAAAAGAACAATAAAATTAAATCGTCTTCAATATAATTATTTTTTTAAATTTAAACGAATCAAATCATAAAATCATATATTATTTTATTTGCCCTAAATAAAATAAGATATGGTTTATGATTTGATTTATTTAAACTAAAATTTTAATCACATTAAAATCATGTATTTTTCACCATTACAATAAAATTAATCATATTTAATGTAATTAATTTTTTAATTTAAATAAATCAATACATAAATAATACCTTATTTTATGTATTTTAATATTATATATATATATATATACATATATATATATATATATATATACACTAGATGGGTTCTCCCGCAATGCAACGAGATACATTTCGATTTTAATGTTCTATTTTATTCTTTGTTTCTGTTGATGTTATAATACGATTTTATGTGTTTTTAAGAAAACAATAATGATTTTATTTTTTAATAAAATATAAATTTGATGATATCATGAAAATTTGAAAAAATATATATATCAATGTTAATATCAAATCAACTATTTAAAAGTTCTCATTTTTTATGTAATTTTTTATTTTATTATAATTTAATTTAAGTTTAATAATGAAATAATTTATTTTTGGTTTAATAATATAACATTTTATAAAGATAATAATTACATATTTTTGTTAAAACTTAATGATTATCCTAATTATATTTTAGATTTTTTATATTTAAAATGAGATGTTTATTTTCTATTTGATTATGTTTATATGCAGTTAGTTACACGAATTCAAATATAGAGCTTTAATAAGTTGTGCTTATGCACAATTTACTTGTAATCTTGAATTTTAAGTAATATGCATCAATAAACAGTACTTTATACATAAAAAAAAAGTTTTTAAAAGTTTTTTAATATAGTATATATATATATAATTTTTATTTTAAAAAAACATACAATTCACTCCTTTAAATAAAATATTCCTTTACTTGTAATTATTTGAAGTTTGGTAGTGCTTCCAAAAAATAACTTTTAGGGAGTTTTGAATTATTATTTTTGAATTTTAATTGTTTGTGAAATCATTTTGTTAACACTGAAAAATGGATTCTAATCGTTTGATTCGCTGCATGACGTGAAGCATTCTTCTGCAAATGTAATGGATTTTCCTGCATCTTTGAAGAGATCATTCGGATCTCCTCGCTCAAACAACAACTCACGGAAGATTTCCGCCGGCGCCGTCGATAACTCTCACCACGAACACCTTCCCATCCTTTCTGATCACGACCACGAAGTCATCGTTAAGATCGACGGCGGAGATAGGGTTGACGAAGGAACGTTTAAGCGGGGATCGAGTTCCGAGTTCTTCAAAGACACACAGCGAGGCAGCGGTGACATGGAGGATCCGCCGTCAAGGCTCATCAGCGAGTTTTTGAACAAGCAGAAGGATGCGGGAGGCGAAATGACGTTGGATATGGATTTGGAGATGGATGAGCTTCGCGATGGAAGCAATTGTAGCAATGTTGTAAATCAGAATGCAGAGAGTCCGATCAAAGGTACGCTCAATAATGAAAGCGTCAATCCAAATTGTAGGGCTCCGAATTCGAGAGAATTGAGAGTTTCGTTTCAACAGCCTGATCAATCGTCTAAGGTACTTGATATTGAGCCGGATGACGAACGAGGAGATCAAGCGACGCAACTTCGATCATCATCAGATGAAGAACAATTTGACGATATTCTATTACAAGAACAACAACATCACAGACGGAAATCGGGCAATTTGAGCAATTCGAATAACCGCGCCGACGAGAAAGGCGCAGGCGAGGTTTTAAAATGCACCTCGTTCCAAAGGAGAGCTACTATAATGAGAACCAAGACTCAACAATCCAGATTGATAGATCCACCAGAAGTTGAGGTTCAGGTTCAATTATCAGGACCAGGAGGTAGGTCAGGGCAATATAGATCAGGGTTAATAACACGCGCCTCAGGGATATTGACAAGAGGCGAAAACGAAGAAGAGGATGATTCCCTGTATGAGGAAGATAATCCAGACGATTTTAAAAAGGCCAAACTGGATGCAATTACAATCGTCCAATGGATCAGCCTTATTTTGATCCTGACTGCCTTGATTTGCACGCTTACTATCGACCAATGGAAGCAAAAAGTACTAAGGGGACTTCACATTTGGGAATGGGAGGTTTTGGTGCTTGTTTTGATATGCGGCCGATTGGTTTCTGGTTGGGGTATAAGATTTGTTGTTTTCTTTATCGAGAGAAATTTCCTTCTGCGCAAACGGGTTCTATATTTCGTATACGGAATCAGGAAGCCAGTTCAGAATTGTTTCTGGTTAGGTTTGGTTTTGATTGCATGGCATTACATGTTCGATGAGAAAGTTGAAGGCCATAACAGGTTCCTCAGGGTTGTAAACAAGTTGATGGTGTGTATGCTAGTGGCTACATCCTTGTGGCTTGTCAAAACCCTCATGGTTAAAGTACTTGCATCTTCGTTTCATGTCAAAAAGTTCTTCGATCGGATTCAAGAAGCTTTGTTCAACCAATATGTGATCGAGACCCTCTCGGGCCCTCCCTTGGTTGAGATCCGAAACAATCAGATCGAAGAAGAGAAGACACTGGCAGAAGTACAGAGACTTCAGAATGCAGGTGCCAACGTGCCTCCAGAACTTGGGGAGACTGTGCTCCCATCTAAGAGTGGGAGAATGTTCGGCAGCGGACGACTACAACCACCTCCAGTTAGCATCAAGGGTTCTGATCAGCCCCGCAAGATTGACGAAAAAGAGCAAGGGATAACAATTGATCACTTGCATAGACTTAACCCCAAGAACGTATCCGCATGGAACATGAAGAGGTTGATGAGAATCGTCCGGCTGGGTACGTTGAGCACATTGGACGAGCAATTACATGACATGAATAGACAAGAGGAGGATGAAACAGTGACACAAATCAGAAGCGAAATCGAAGCCAAACGTGCTGCTCGCAAGATTTTCTTGAATGTGGCCAGGGCTGGCTCCAAGTATGTTCTTATATCCATTTTAAAACGCATTTATAAATCAGACATATATTTTATGTCGCATGATTGAGATTCTAGGATGGGAAGTTTGTTGTTTACAGATTCATCTACCTCAGTGATCTAATGCGCTTCTTGCGAGAAGATCAGGCTGTGAAAACCATGGCTCTTTTGGTAGGAACGCCTGGAGATGAAAAAATTAGCAAGGGAGCTTTGAAGACTTGGGTGGTAAGAGTTATTCTATTTCTAATCACAATTTCAAGCCTTCAATCCATAATATATTGATTGTAGCTTACAGATTCGTTCATTCTATGTTGAATTGATCTAAATTTACAGGTTAACGCATTTAGAGAAAGAAAAGCACTCGCCTTGACACTTAACGATACAAAAACAGCAGTGAACAAGTTGCACCAAATGGTGAACGTGTTAGTTGGCATCATTATTGTGGTTGTTTGCCTTCTGATACTGAACATCGCGACAAGCAAGTTCCTAGTTTTTATAAGCTCCCAAATCGTGGTGGTGGCATTCATCTTTGGCAACACCTGCAAGACCATCTTCGAGGCCATCATCTTCTTGTTTGTCATGCACCCTTTTGACGTGGGCGATCGTTGTGAGATCGATGGAGTTCAGGTATAATTTATAAAGAAGTTTGTCTTTTGAAATTATGGCACAAACATGGTGTTTAATTTTGTTCTTGTAATTTGTAACATAAATTGGTTTTGATCAGATGATCGTAGAAGAGATGAACATTCTGACTACCGTATTCCTGAAATGGGACAACGAGAAGGTTTATTTTCCAAACAGTACACTTGCCACGAGAGCCATCAGCAACCATTTCCGTAGTCCAGACATGTGGGATTCAATCGATTTCTTCATCCATATTGCTACTCCGGCCGACAAGTTGGTTATCATTAAACAAAGAATTATCAAGTACGACATCTTCTTCTCTACACTTGTGTGTTTTAACGTTGGGTTGGAGATGCTAACGAATAGATCTTCTAAGAACAATGGAAATTGTCCAAAATAGCTATTTCGGACCCTCTAATTCATTTTATAGTCTTTTTTCTACTCAATTGGCCGAAATAGTCAGGATTTCTAACCATAAAGGAGGTGCCTGATTGGTTTGAGCTTGACTCCAAAGATCAAAAGTACCGGGAGGTTCCAAGTTCAAATCCAAGGACGAATAAAAATCCTCTTGTGGCCACGGAGGTTCAAATGCGTTGACTCTTACTAAATTAGTACTGAATGGAAGTTAATTCGGGTTTTTTGCATGCAGCTTCATCGAGAGCAAGAAGGATCATTATTATGCGAGCGATATAACGATGGTGTCGTTGAATTTGGAGGAGTTAAACAAGATTAAGCTGCAAATATGGTGGAGACATAAAATAAACTTTCAAGACATGGGGGAGAGGTACATAAGAAAAGGTGCAGTCATTGACGAAATGATTCGACTCTTTAGAGAACACGATGTCGAATACCGACTCTACCCCCTCGATATCAACATCAAAACCATGCCAACGCCCGTTACACCTACTCGGGTACCACCGACATGGGGAGCCGTACCTCCATCCTAAGTGATCGAGTAATTAGAAAACGGGATTACAACTTTCATTACGTCATGTGTACATGATTTACAATGACCCAATGATCCTTAAGAGTCGAAATGTACGTAGAATCTGAGCTTTAAGCCATCGTCGATCTAATCATTGGGAAAATCTAGGATGTGTGTTTGTGCAAAATAAGTAGTTTTTTTTTTCTTATTGAAGGGCAATGCAGATTGTAATTGTGGAGTTATAGGGAAAAAGGACATTTTTTGACAATGGTTTGAATATGGAATAACCGGTTAGGTTTGGTTTGGTTTGGTTGGGTTGGGTTGGAACGGGTATAGTTTGATAACATCAATCGATCCAAACTCGATTTAGCTAGAAAAGAAAGAAATGATGGTCTAGTTCAGTTCGGTTCGGCTCGGTTCCGTTCATATGATTTGAACGTTGTTGAATCCATACTAATTGTTTATAGAGAATTTTAACTGAAACTAAACTACGTTGTTACGATAAAAGCCAATAGGAACAATTTTTTTGGTGAGAACATCAGACCTTCATTACATTCATCCACTTGTATTCACATATCTCCATCCACTTGTATAATCATGACTTCTTTAACAATTCATGCATGGGAAGGTGAATGAAGGTTCGTGAAAGTTGGTGAACTTGGATGAATTTGAAGATGAATGAAGGTGTGTGAATTTAAGTGAATTTGAAGGTAAAGGTAAGGTGGAAGCAGTGAAGGCGATGATGGTCCCCTTTTTTATAAGTTATAAGATGAAAGATAGATGAAGATCTGTGTTTTTCATATATCATTCGATTAATATTCAAATATTGGAAACAGGGTTCTCCCAATCTTTTTGGACGCCTTGTTACACTATTATAAAAAATATAAGTAGATTGGCCGAAAAAACAAATAAAATTTAAATACAAAAGTTCATATTATATTGAAAGTGTTACAAATAAAAGCAGCCAAAAGACAAAGTAACGTCTAACATGTAAACTTCACTTGAATAAAATCAATTCTTTTCACATTTTTGGAAACAAAATCTTCAATAAGCTCTTCATAATCAACTTTCTCCAAAAAGTAATTTTCAAGTGCTATCATTGCAAGTCCGTTAAGTCTTTTTTGTGTCATTGTGGAGCGCATATAAGACTTCAACAGCTTCAACTTTGAAAAACTTCTTTCTGCAGATGCAACAGTTAAGTTACATCAACAAAACTCTATAAGCAATAATAGCATTAGGGAAGCATTCAACATGTTTCAGATATTTTAAAATATCAAGAGGTCCCATCTTTTATGTGGGTAAAAGATCTTGAAGTATTTTCAGTTCAATATATAAGTCATTCCCATCTATATCAGATTGGTCTTGTTTCTTTAGTGCATTTTCAAAATTAGTACACTAAGACTTTAAACATGTATCATCCAAAGAACGCAACTTATCAGATGTAAACAAAAACCCAAACACACTTTCATATTCTTGGGATTGTTTGAATCTTCTACTTAATGAAGAAATTACTCGGCCGTGTTAGACTAAGTAGCGTACATTACAAATTTACAATAAGCGGACCTGTGAAAATTGGGCCCCAACATTTTGGGGGACCTGTTTCTAAATCCCATATGTAACGGGCTCAAGGACGGCCCTAATTGGAAACATGGATAAAACTCTTGTAACACCCTCATATTGCCAAGCATCACGACGATAAACAACCAACACCATTCCCACGCACATCGGATGTGTTAACTTAAATTAATCGAAATATCTCCGACATTCGTCCGTCCCATACCGAACTAAGTTATGTAAATCCAATACGTAACCACAAACAATTTCTTACAACCATATACATAACATAAAGTAGCATGCATAACAATATATAATGATTTCCACCAAATAAAGCATGCTCCAAACCAATCATTAGCAAATGATTGTTAAAACAAGCAAGAAGAGGGAGATATGAAAGTTAAGAAGTAGAATGAGAAAGTCAAAATCAAAATCAAATAATAATAATATAGAATTAGAAGTTGTGTTTTTCACATGCAAACACCCACTCGGCACTTCCATCAGTTAATAGCATATAACAAAAACATGCAAATATTTAAAATACAATCATCTCGATTTTAATGTTCTTTTTTATCTCATTCGATGTTATAATACGGTTTGAGAAATCGATAATGCTTTTATTTATGAATAAAATATGAATATAAAGATATCATAAAAATTTTAAATATATATATATATATATATATATATATAAATTGATATTAGTACCAAACTAATTATTTAAAAATTCTTGTTCTTTTGGTGTATTTTATTTTCATTTTTTTTGTATTATAATTTAATTTAGGTTTGATAACGAAGTTATTAAGTTTTGGTTTAATAATTTATAATTTTATATAAAAATAATAATCAAGTATTTTATTAGAACTCAATAATTATCCTAATTATATTTTAGATTTTTTATATTTAAGATGAGATGTTTATTCTCTATTTGATTATATTTATCTGTAGTTAGTTACACGAATTCAAACATGAAGGTTTGAAAAGTTGTACTTACGCACAATTTACTTGTAATCTTGAATTTTAAGTAATATGCATCAATAAACAGTACTTTATGCATAAAAATGGTTTTTAAGAGTATTTGTTAAATGTTTTATAATACTAGAAGCGTACTCGCGCAATGCAGCGAGATACATCATGATTTTAATATTTCATTTTATTCTTTATCTCTGTCGATGTTATAATATGGCTTTATGTGATTTTGAGAAAGCGATGATGTTTTTATTTTTTAATAAAATATATGTTTGAAGATATCATTAAAATTTGACAAAAATATATCGATAT
>NW_020200880.1:80849-81743 GCF_001531365.2 Cynara cardunculus var. scolymus
GTACAAATATAAAAAATTGTATAATAACTCACCTTTTATAATTTCTTATAAAGATAATAATTAATTATTTTGTTAGAACTCGATAATTATCCTAATTATATTTTAGATTTTTTATATTCTAAAATAAGATATTTATCCTCTATTTAATTATATTTATCCGCAATTAGTTATACGAATTCAAAAATCGAGCCTTGATAAGTTGTACTTTTACATAATTTACTTGTAATATTGAATTTTAAGTAACTCGTTATTTGGATCAAATTATTTCGTGGATTGGATTTCACATAACGGAATTTCGATCTATACCGGCACCATAATATCAGATTAAGAATTGTTTTCCCCTACTTGCTGCATCAAAAACCAAATCACAAGCTTCTGTTTGGTTTTATGTGGTTTTGAGAAAGTGATATTATTTTTATTTTCGAATAAAATATATATTTAAAAATATCATAAAATTTTGAAAAAAAATATCGATATCAGTATGAAATTAATCTTTTTAAAAGTTCTTGTGTTTTAGTGTAATTTCCTTAATTAAATTCTGTTAGTTATCAATGATAATCATAATTATATTTTAGATTTTTTATATTTAAAATGAGATTTTTATACAATATTTGATTATGTTTATCTGTAGTTAGTTAGACGAATTCAAGTATTGAGCTTTAATAAGCTGTACTTATGCATAATTTACTTGTAATATTAAATTTTAAGTAATATGCATCAATAAATAATACTTCGTGCATAAAAATTGTTTTTAAGAGTTTTTGTCAAATATTTTATAATATAGTATAGATTATGTGTTTTAAAAAAAACAATAATGATTTTATTTTTGAAAAAAATATAAATTTGAAGATATCATAAATTTTTTAATATATATATATATCAATGTTAATGTCA
>NW_020200880.1:82634-84714 GCF_001531365.2 Cynara cardunculus var. scolymus
AAATGAGATGTTTATCATGTATTTGATTGTATTTATCTGCAGTTAGTTACACAAATTCAGATATGGGATGAAATCGGATAGGGATGAAATTGTTTAGGGATGAACGGGTTTAAGAGTTTTTAAGAGTTTTAAGAGAATTTAAGAGTATTAGCCAAATGCTTTATAAGATAGTATAGATAATATAGATATATATGTGTGTATATATATTTATATATATTTGTGTGTGTAGGGTATACTTCAAATGCAACCATGTCCATTTATACAACCAATGCAATCCAATTAAATGAGATATTTATGAAAACAATGAGAGTTCATTTACTATGATTTGAATATTTATGAAAGATGACTATAATTCATTAATTATGATCAATATTTTATATTATAAAACAATAAAAACTTTCATGAAATCATATATTCATCAATTAAATGGACGGGTGAGATTATGTTGTATTGGTTGTACAAATATAAAAAATTGTATAATAACTCACCTCTATATGTATATTTGTATATGTATATATAATATATTATCTTATGATTAAAATTTATATTAATATATACATATAATATAGTAATTTTAGATTTTGTAATGTTAGGAGGGTATAAGAAAGTTGTTTTCATATATAATTTATATTATACATACACACACACACATATATATATATATATATATATATATATAGTAATTTTAGATTTTGTTATGTTAGGATGGTAAGATAACGATTTTCATATATAATATTATATTCATAACTTATATTATTATATATATGCATAATATTATGTAATTATTTAAATAAGTATGTCTATATAAACACAAAAAAAGCCCTAAAAGTCAACATAAAAGACGTAATATAGATATGGCCAATAATGCAATTCCATTTTTGAAAATGTTTAATCAAATAAATACAAATTGAAACTAAAATGTTTATCATCAAAATTTACTATAAGATATGCAAAAAGACGACGAAATTGAAATCATGTGAAAGGTAAAACGTGAGAAATTAAAGGACTGTCATATGCAATGTAGCACATTAGCATCAAGAATTGTATGCCTCGTTAATCAAGAAAAATAAATGTGTACAGAATTGGTTATAGGAACTTATTTGATCTGTCAACCTTCTTCTCGTTATTGAAAGTTGTGACATCGATGTTTTAAAAATGAAGCAAAATATCTAGTTTGCCAATCTGCACAAATTGTTGTGTTCATAATTAATATAAGTGGCTTCTAACATGAAAAGTAGACGAACATGTGGGAGTAGCTCACCACCGAATTGGAACAGTAAGCTCAATGTCATCAGAGATTCCTATTCTCGGCATGGTCTTCCATTCAAAGACATCATTCATTGCTCCAATTGGTGCATCTTGTAACACATACCTTGCAAGATACATAAACTAGAATCGAAAAATTATTTGTAAAAGTTTTCGCGACAAGACGAAAAATAAAATAACATGAAATCTAACCTCCTTTTTAAACATGATAGTGGATCTTCGTGCTTTTTTCGATGCTCGTAGCTGCCACACTAGGGAATCCAACTATTACATTGTATATTAGAAGTTCACATGTCATTTATAGAATGCCCAGATAAAATCGTATAGTTAATTTTATTCGGTAGAAGGCCATGCGTATATTGTATGATAATTTATACTAAAATACACATATTTTTATATTTTGTATATTAAGAGGGTAAAATAGTAATTCTAGTTTTGTCATCTTAGGAGGGTAAGATAATAACTTTCATATATAATATGATATAATCACTTATATTATTACTAGTTGTGTATCCGCACAATGCGGCGGAAGCCATGAATTTTAACGATTTTGAAGTTCCACTGGTTTTATAAGATAAGATTTAACGATGATATATGTTACCTTGGTCTTTACATATTAATACAATTTGAATAATAAGAGTTATGGTTCCAATTACAGACTATCGATGAAAAAAATTGTATGACAGTTTAAAATCCAATATATTTAAAATCCAACATATTTAAATGACTCCACAAATGTATTCGATTTACACCAAGAGCAAAGAACTAAGAAACTAGAGTTTTAAAATAAACACTCAAAACCAATAAAGAAAAC
>NW_020200880.1:85120-89042 GCF_001531365.2 Cynara cardunculus var. scolymus
TTTTAATTGATATACGATTATGTATGTTAATTTGATAAARGTTTAAAATGAAACATTTAAAAGTAAAGGACGTAAATTAATTAATTAAAAGGGTATAAATTTTTTTTTTAAAATTATAATTTTAAAAAAATTGGTTGTGAGAAGATGAGTGTATGTGAAGAGAGGAGGGGGTGAAAAAGTGAAAAAGTGAGTATAAAAGGTATTTTAGTCATTTAGTATTTTAAGACTTTTACTAAATAGTATAGATACATAAATTATACATATATCTTGATATTAAGGGAAAGAAAAGCAAAGAGAAGAACAACATCCCAAGCTTCATCTAGAAAAAGTCGCCCGGTTTCATATGGATTTTTTTTCCGTATATTTTTCGTTTCACTAAATGAATCAAAAAATAGTTTCATATGGATTTTTTTTACCATATGAACACAAACATATGTGAAACGATAGCTAAAATAATAGTCTTTGATAAAAAAAAACATGTAAAAAAGTATTTTTTTTATATATATATATCGGTTCTCACCGGTTTGTAACATTTTTGTGGTACTCATTTCATTTGATTATCGTTCTATATACATACAGGGGTAGGTTCTAGTGAGAACGTGAGTTACGATGAGAAGGGATATAAGGGATCTCCACCCTTGCATCAATCATGATTGAATAGTTATAGTAGATCAATACTAATGAGAAGCACTAGATCATTCTATTTTAAAGCGCAATTCATAGGTTGGTTTGTGATTAAAAATGATCAAGGGTCGAAATCTCTTCTACACTTCCTATCTTAACTTATATTCTTACATGATCATTTGTATACATATATATATATATATAGGGTCAGGTTCCGGTGAGAATGAGAGTTAACATGAGAAGCGTAAGAAGAGATCTCCACCCTTGTATACACATTAGGATGAGATGTATCGAGAGGAGATGCATTGAGATGCACATGATCAATCCGTGTATCAGACGTATTTATGTGTGGGTTTGAGATTAAAGGTGAGTATGGGTTCAGATCCCTTCTTACGCTTCTCATTTTAACTCTCATTCTCACACGATTCTTCATGTATGTGTGTGTGTGTGTGTGTGTGTGTATATATATATAACTAGAAGGGTACTCGCGCAATGAAGTAAGATAAATCTCGATTTTAATGTTTAGTTTTTATTCTTTGTCTCTATTGATATAATACTATTTTATGTGGTTTTAAGAAAGCAATAATGGTCTTATTTTTGAATAAAATATAAATTTGAATATAACATAAAAATTTGAAAAAAAATAAACCAATAGTAGTATCAAATTAACTATTTAATAGTTCTCGTTTTTTTTGTGTAACTTCTTTAATTCAATTTCTTAATATAACTTAATTTAGATTTAATAGCAAAGTAATTTAGTTTTGGTTTAATAATATAATTTTTTATAAAGATGATAATTAAACATTTTGTTATAACTCAATAATTATCTTAATTATATTTTAGAATTTTTATATTTAAAATGAGATGTTTATTTTCTATTTGATCGTATTTATTTGCAGTTAGTTACACGAATTCAAACATGAAGCTTTAATAAGTTGTACTTACACACAATTTACTTGTAATCTTGAACTTTAAGTAATATGCATCAATAAACAATACTTCATACATAAAAAATAGTTTTTAAAGGTCTTCGTCAAATGCTTTATAATATAGTTTAGATATGAGGGTTAAATGACGAGGGTTAAGGGAATGTTTTGGTTAAGAGGTGTTTAATTTGGAGGATTTTGATTGGAATTTGAATAGTCAAAATTGACCCAATTCCATCCCAATTTTTCATTTGCGTATAAAATGAAATTGAATTTTACATATTACACAAGAAATAAAGATGCATTTGAAGAAGACAAAACCACCCTCATAATAAATATAAAGATATTATATTATATTACACTATAAACTATATATAATTTTCTCTTGATTTAATAAATACATTTTTTTCACATTAAACTGGTGTTTGGGATTGCTTATCTAAAACAACTTATGTTTTTTTTTAAAATGTTTATTAACTTATGTGGTATCAAACCGGAGTTTTATAAAAAAATGTTTGGATTAACTTATAGTGGTACCAAAAAGCAATAAGCTGATAAGTTTTTTTTAGTGTTTGGCAAATTTTGTTTATATATGTAAAATGACCAAAAAGGACAATCTTCCATATTATTGACTTATTAACTTATTTGATTTTTTAACATGTAAAAATTTATTTTTCATCATTTATAATAATATATTTGACAAAAATTTATATCATTAAGATTAATAATTAACAAACATTAATAAAACATGGTTAAAATAATAAACTGATAATAAGCAGTTTTTCATAAGTCATGAAGGTTTAACTTATCAAAAACTGTTTATTATCGGTTTGGCACCGGTATAAGCAGTTTTATTTTTCCCCATCCAAACACTAACATTTAACTTATCACCGGTACCAAACTGAAATAAGTCAAAAATAAGCAATCCCAAACACCGCCTAAATATTTTAATCTTATTTTTATTTACAAACACCGATTCCCATTCATTTTAACAAATTATACATTCTTTCTTCTCAACCAATTACTTGGTCAAATATTTCATCAAATTTATTTTAGATTCCAATTCGTTTGACATATTTCATTAATTCAATAAACATTTCATGAAACATCCCTTAGGTTCCTATAAAACCAACCCGTTTCTTATAAAACCGCAAGACATGTGTGAAGGTTTAGATGAAGGGTTGGTATATGTTGTGCTTCAGTTTTTTTTTTTATTAACCTGGATATCTAACCCGCTATGCGAGCCGACTAATCTTAGGGCGACTACCTGCTTTGCAGATAGTCCGGAGTCACCGCATTTGAACCTCCGTGGCCACAAGGAGATTTTTATTCCTTCTTGGATTTGAACATGTGACCTCCTGGTACTTTTGACCTTTGGAGCTAAGCTCAAACCAATCAGGCACCACCCTTGTGGTTCAACTTTGGTGTGTTCTTCTAGTGAAAACTCATTAAAATTATATGAATGCTCAATTTTTTAATGTAAATGTTGGGTTTTATAAAGATTGACAAAGCTATGAAGGTTTGCTATTTTTTAGCATACAAACTTGGTGTTGCTATAAAATATCTCCAACAGATTCTTTAAAATTAATGATCAAAATTCGAAATCTCTAAAAATAATTATATTCAACTCCAGTAGTTTTATGTTTAGAGATTAACACACTGATTATATTATTAAAATATTTCACGCATTCAATAAGATAGTACCTCTCTCTCCTAAACATTTTCTTTCGAAGTTTTTTGCCACATGATATATAACTCTGATAATCATTTTTATGAGTTCTCCAAATTCAAATAATTTCACTTTCTACCTTCTACTTTCTCAATTTTCAAAAATTTCTCAAAATAATTTGTTCAAACAAAAAACTCTTCCAAAATCAATAATTTATATTTATTAATTTTGAAGCACCCATTATTTAATTGTTAGCTTTTCTTTATACAAGTTTTATTTATTTTGTTTTAATGAATTTGATTTATAAATAAGTAAATAAATTTATATAATTAATTGTAAATATATATATATATATATATTATTCACACTCATTAAATTTAACATATATTTCTTTGAATAATATTAAATTATTGAATTGTTGATATATTTAGTAAAAATATATGTGAAAACTAAAGATTACGTTAAACATTCATAGAAAAATTTCCGCATTAGAAACTCATCAAAAATCACACTACTCGAAAAGCATTCAGAATGCAAATGTAATACGTTAGAGAATCAAAGGTTACAATAGTTGTAATTTGTAAACATAAAAAATACAAGATATTAGAATAATCTGTATTATTATTTATTAGGTTATATATACATACAATATTACACATTTTTTAAAGTATAAAAAAAAATTTATGTTTACGTTTTAATATTT
>NW_020200880.1:92412-103317 GCF_001531365.2 Cynara cardunculus var. scolymus
TGCAGTTAGTTACACGAATTCAGTTATGGGATGAAATCGGATATGGATGAAATTGTTTAGGGATGAATGAGTTTAAGAGTTTTAAGAGTTTAAGAGTTTGTAAGAGTTTTTAAGAGTTTTAGCCAAATGCTTTATAATATAGTATAGATAGTATAGATATAATAGGTAAATCATAAATAAAATTATATAATCTATATTATATTATAAAGCATTTAATAGAAACTTTTAAAAACAACATTTTAAGCATTATGCAATGCTATATAATTTTAATTACTTAATTTTAAAATTTACAATTTCTTAACAACTTATTGAAATACCTAAGCGGGATTTAGATAACCTTCATCTTCCATCAAAAGCTAACATTCATCCATATCTTTATGAGTCGCTAACATTCATCCATATCCTGATATCTATCGATTTCAACAGATTTAGAGATGAATATACATAAGATTTCAACAGATTGAGAGATGGATATATATATACATATATATATATATATATATATGAAGCAATACTGTTCAATATATTGTTTTTGTTTTTGTTTTTGTTTTTGTTTTTGTTTTTTAGGATACAAACGGATTCAAAATCTTCAAAGGTTCGTTTATTTACCCTTTAATCTTTGTTCTTGTTTAGTATTTGATTTATTTACTCTTTAATATTTTGTTTTTGCTTTACAAGATACAATTTTTAGGGGTATTTTGTTTTGTTTTCGTTAACTTTACTTAATCTATCGTTTAATGCATTTGTGAGAGAGTTTTTCAATAAGCTCTATCTGTGTGATGATATTCCTCTGTTGATTGAGGCAAACCTCTGTGTGTGCACATTGCTAACAAAAGACCGGTGGTCCTTTATAAATAATAATTGATCATAGAGTGTGTGCTTTGCTCATTCTCCACCGTTATCATATGTGTGCCTCAAGATTGATACAAACAAAATCAAAATGTTCAAAGGTTTGTTTATTTACCTTTCAATCTTTTATTCTTGTTTAGTATTTGATTTATTTACGCTCCAATCTTTTGTTTTTGCTTTACAAGATTCAATTTTTAGGGATATTTTTAAATATAAAAAAATCTAAAATATAATCAGGATAATCATTAACATTAAGGGAGTACTTAATTATAATCTTTATAAAAAAACTCCATTATTAAATTATAATAAAAATCAAATTAAAGAAATTACATAAAAAACGAGAATTTTTAAATATTTAATTTGATTTTAATATCGATATTTTTTTTCAAATTTTTATGGATGTTTAAATTTATATTTTATTCAAACATAAGAACATTATCATTTTCTCAAAACCATACAAAATCGTGTTATAACATTAACAGACACCTAGAATTAAAATATACATTAAAATCAAGATGTATCTCGCTGCATTATATGGGCATCATTCTAGTTACTTATAAATAAGAAAAACGAGAATACCATGTTTTTGCTAAGAACTTTTCTTGTAGAATCTTTTTGAGATTTTTGTGACTAAAAAATAAAAGATTTTATAAATCTTCATATACGCTATAATTTTTAATTTTTTTATTATAGAAAAGAGTTTTAAAATAATTATTAGAATATTTTTTTTAAATAAAATAAAATAAAATAAAAAAATATTGAAGATGCTTTAAAAATTAATTCACGGATTGTTTCTCGTTCCATTATAAGGGAAAAGAAAATTTGATGAACGGAACATGTGTGTAACATGCACGTGCTGAGAGGGAGGGAGGAGTATAAATTGAGGTGTGTTCATCTCGTATCGACACATAAAGATCGTTTCAATCCGCAGCTTCAGAGGTGGACGATGGATCCTTCTACTTCTAGGTATCTACTTACACTCAGATTCAGGTTTTCTCTTTATCAAACAATCGATTCAGGTTGTTAAATGTGATTGATTTGCAATATCGTATTCAAATTCCATCTCAATTCATTCATCGATTCATTCGGATTCCTATTCCTATTCCTATTCCTATTCCAGCAAGAGAGATCAAATTGTTGCGTGTCTAATGGTTTTTATCCTTGCAGGATGATGAAGAAAAGGAACAGAGCGAGCGTCGATGCGGCCGTGGTTGATATCTGTCGCCGTGAAGTCGGCCATCTTTCCACCAGAAAATTCGCCCACCGTCTCGCTGCTTCTGAGGTATGCATTTGGTTTTACTTCAGTTGTTTCCTTCTCATTGCCGTTTCAATAAATTTACAAACATGCATATATGTATCTGTTTGTATATTTACAAGCAGGTAAATGGCCCAGCTGTTGGATCAGCAGATGCGTATTTGCTGAGTTTGATCTGATTATGTTTTTTAGGGCACAATTATTAGGCTTATTGCCTGTGGAATTAAGCGTAAACCCTTTCCCTAACAATCACGATTTACATCGTTTTTCTGTGTTTTTCTTCTTGTTTTGTATGCGTAAATATCAATTTTACATGAATGGAAGACAAGGTTGAGCCACATTGTCCGGTGATCCATTGGTGTACCAATTTTCTTTACTGGCAGTGTATAAAAATACTTGCAAGGTGTCCTAATCTATGTGTATATAATTGAGTGACAATAGATATTAATTTGCCTGATAGTCACTGTCCTTTTGAAGTTCCCAATTGTGCTAATAATTACTAGGGACTTCCAAATTCACATGTTTTGAGATAGTGAGTATCCAAGTGATGGGGGTTTGAACTGTTTGTCAACTTATGCCTAACCGTCAAGACATCTAAATTTTGCTAAGAAAATGCTGCGTCCTTGAGAGCTGGAATCTTCATGTCCTTGGTAGGATTGCTGTTTTCAGCTTACAATGGAAGTAGTTTTCTCTGATAATTTATAGCTGTCCGGAAATTCAATTACTTTCTAGAACACATGAAAGGAAGCTGGGAGGTGACAGTGTTGTACTGTTCATAGTTGCTATATTCTGAAACTTCTTAGCAAAACAAAGAGAGTCATATATGATTGGGAGGTGATGATATAGGATTCAAGGTATACAGTTGTCTCACTTGTCTTGTGATAATGCAACAGCTTCACAACCCTTCTTTGATCCCACTCTTTTGTCACGTCCTTTTGTAGACTTTCGCGGATTAAAATCTATAGCACTTTGCGAAATAAATATGAAGACATTTGCGAACTAAAATCCACAACTCTTTGAAAAATAGCTATTGAGAACCTTTTGACTTGTTTTTACAGGCATTTTACAGGGAAAATAAAAAAGTAGACCTAAAAGTCCTAGATGGTTTCTTTGTATGTATTTGTTTGTCGTATATCTATCATTAAGAACTTTCCTTCTAAAATGATTGATCTGGGTATGTTACACATCAATTAAAGGTCTATTAACATTGCTTTCTCAGTTATGATGGTAATAACGATGTCCATATTTTTGGGGAATCTCTTTTAAGGATCCTTTGGTGCGTACTAGTTGCAACAATGGTATTAGTAAATATTGTTAAGGTGGAGCGCGAATAGCATTTACTGCATCATTAATTTGCCCTCTTCAGGAACAATTATTATAAAAGGAAAAGAAGGAAAGAAATTGGTTTTTAAGCCAAACAAGTCTATGATATTTCTAAAAGCTCGTGTGAATGGTCAATGATTTTTTGTGTATTTATTCTCATACTCTATTGGATTGCCAATGAAGGAGGTCATGTGATCTAATGCATTCTTGTTAAGCACATTGCAACTTCTAATTTCTGACAACGCTTTCATAATTGTTTTCATGTGTTAGGATCTAGTCCTGAGGCTTGATCTTTTGAGGAAACTGGAAAAGCACAGAGGATGCGTGAATACTGTGAGCTTTAATGCAGATGGGGATATTCTCGTGTCTGGCTCAGATGACAGGAGAGTTATACTTTGGGACTGGGAAACTGGGCGTGTTAAACTTTCTTTTAATTCAGGTCATAATAACAATATCTTCCAAGCAAAGATCATGCCAGAGACTGATGAGCGAAGCATTGTTACTTGTGCTGCTGATGGGCAGGTATTTTTGGTTTTTGGAGTGACAGCATGAATCTTAGCTTCATCTTCTTTTATTTGCAATTGTACGCATGATATTGGCCTGGTGGGATTGACTTGAAAGTCTTCCTTTCGGAGGTATGTAGTGGTGACCGTGGAAATCTTATTATGTGGGTTGATATGCTTACTTAAAATAACAAGTTCGAGTGTGATTAGCCTTCGTAAGTGATTGATATAGATCTCTATATTTGAAGTTCATAATATTTATATATTACTAGTTGATTATCCTTTCTGAACTTTTTTCTATTTGATCATTTTTCTCTTTGTGATGATGCTATTTCCACATATAACATTGGTTATATTTTATGGTATAAAGAGGAAATTTGTAATGAGAATATATATATTTGATTCTAGGTGAGACATGCTACTATCTTAGATTGTGGAAAGGTGGAGACGAAATTGCTTGCAAGACATCAAGGAAGGGCTCATAAGCTAGCCAATGAACCTGGGAGCCCACACATCTTTTATACCTGTGGTGAAGATGGGTTGGTTCAACATGTTAGTCATGATCAATCTGGTTACTTAACATTAAATTATATTTTCAGTTCTGTTGTTCTGTGAATTAGCAAACGACTGTGTTTGGATATCATGAAACACATCTTTTGAGAAACCTTTCTTGTTACTTCTTTTCCTTCTTCATTGAAGTTTATTTAACATCATCTTTTTTCCAGTTTGATCTGAGGACAGGAGAGGCTACAGAACTTTTTAGTTGCCAACCTGTGCGTGGTAGAAGCTTCCTGCGAGTCGTGAATCTAAATGCTATTGCTATAGATCCACGAAACCCTAATCTGTTCGTAATTGCTGGTTCAGATGAATTTACTAGATTATATGATATCCGGAGATATAGGTGGGATGCTTCAGCTGCTTTTGGTAAGCCAGCTGACCATTTTTGTCCCAAGCATTTATTAGGTGATGAGAATGTGGGGATTACAGGTTTGGCATTCTCAGATCAGAGTGAACTTCTTGTTTCCTACTGTGAAGAATTCATCTATCTTTTCTCTAAGGATATGGGATGGGGAAGCAATGTGAATGAAATTCTAGATAATCATCTCTCTGTTGGTTCTGATTCAGATATGGAAACTGATTCCATATTGGGCCCTCAACTCTACAAGGGGCACCGAAACTGTGTGACAGTCAAGGGGGTTAGCTTCTTTGGACCCAAGTGCGAGTATGTTGTGAGTGGGTCTGATTGCGGGCGAATGTTCATTTGGAGGAAAAAGGATGGAGCACTTGTCCGTGTTATGGAGGCAGATAAGCAAGTAGTTAACTGTATCCAAGCTCATCCACATACAACTATGCTTGCCAGCAGTGGTATCGACAGGGACATAAAGATTTGGACACCAACAGCACTTGAAAAGGCGCCTCCCCCAACAAATATCGAAAAGGTAAGTATCCTTCCCACAAAATATTTGCTTATATGTACTCATCTGAACCCTATTTCATGTATTTTCATGTCATAATCGATAAATAGCGATCATAAGCCGAAAACTACTGCCATTGTTTACGGTGATGTTGAATCTTGCATACTAGATGATGGAGTATATGAGTTTGAATAATTTCTAACTTGTTAAATACGTTTGTCCTTGTAGCTTTTAATTATTTAATATTTGACCTGTTTGTTTCTACCCCAACGGGGATCTTCCCTAATATTTGTTCGGTTGGCCATCTTTGTTGTTTGTGTTGTGCACCCATTATTTTTAGTGTTGTAGTCAATTCATGTTCTACACTCCTAACTATTATTATTTTTCTTGCTTACATAGCCATATATGGGGTCCATACTCCATCTTGAAGAATAACTTGAATCAAAATCATTTTCTATATGTGAATGTCCAGCATAATGCTACAAGAGTACCCCAACATGTTTGAATCTTTATCCCGTATAAAATAACAGGGGTTTGTGTTTCTGGATATGTTTTTAACTTGTATGCGAGATTATTAAGTCCATATCTTACAGACACAAAAAATCTGCCGAGAGAATTTTGGATGAAGGGATTCAACGTATAGTAGTTAACTCTTTGATCTCCTCCTGGTCTTTGTTCTGCTTGTTCTTGGCTGTCTTTGTTATGTGTTGTTTGCATATAATCTTGACTGCTCATCGGCAATATAGAAGCTTAAGGTGGAACTCGTGACAAGCAAAGAGGGTTTGACCTAGTAACTGAGAATGTTCTTGCCAGATGACTTTTTATGCCATATAAGGACGGAATTATTGCTTCTATGGATTTGTTCCGAGTGGAGAAGATTTTTGTGTGCCATCTATTTTTTTTTTCCATTTGCTATTTTTGGTCGATTCTGATGCCCGAGTATTTACTCAGACGTTTGTGATGATAGTTCCACTAGTTATATAGCAGACACCAAAGATGATGAGTATATATGCATGAGGATAATAATGGTGAATATGGTGATTCACATGATAATACTCTTAGTGAATGAGGAATGGATAGGTTTTCATTATGACAATGAAGGTGGTCATCTCTTTAATTGGTGGAAGTCCTCTATGGCTTATTGAAATAGTAATTAGGCGGTGATGATGATATTCATTTAGGTATATTCAATTATTATCGTCTTATATCGTGTTTAGCAGAAACGTAGCTGTGTCTATGTACCTCGGTCTCGTCTGTGTACCAAACGCACATCAACCATATGAATTTGTACAATAACTGTATTAAATAATATGCACCAATGACATACCCTTGTGTGTTTCCAGTTGAGGCCTAAAACCAATAGTTGGATGTATCAAATGGTGTCACCGAGAGACATGGCCCTCCAATTGCTTGCAATGCGAAGTCAACAAACGAGCCCAGAGCGAAGGCGCACGGAGGACACAAATGCAGAAGGTAATATGCTAGAATTTATTTTAACTTTTGATGCCAACAGCTCAGATGAAGATGATAGCGAAGACGAAGAAGGTCATGACCGCTTTTACTGAGAAAGCCGATTAAGCCCGGTTTCCGTGCCAAAATACCTTTTGTAAGTGTACATAGAATGTAGAGAAATAAGTTAAAAAGGAGATCTTTCTTTGATGATATCTCTGTGGCAAATTTTCAAAACTATAATACATATACACATTTGCTTTGCTCATTTTCATCTTCAACTACCATTTTTTCTGTTTGTTTCTCTTTTCTGACCAACAGAAACTGTTTCATCGTACGGAGGTTCTTTTAAATTATGACCTTCCAATATGTTTCAAAATCTCACTTTTTGTTAACGGTATATTTAGGTAAAGACGGGGGATCATGTGAGAATAATAGTTACGTTGAGAACGGTGAGAACACTTCTGAGCTCTTGTATGAGTTGATTTTTTTAATCCAACTTAATTTTTTCAACTACATTCATACACTTTTACATCCATGAATTTGTTAATCTTTTGATTATGATGATAAAGGAAAAGGTAAATAAAGGTAATTGAATGTAGTTGAGGGTATATGAAGGTTTCATTCTCACCTTAACTTTTATTCTTACTAGAATCTAACACTTTAGGTATATAACCTTAAATTAGGTTTTAATTAAAATCTCATTTAATTTAATGTTGTATACCAACAAAAAAAAAAAAAAAACCCAGCACATAATTTGTTTTTCATGGATAGACTTTTTTTCAACTCAAATGGTATTTTTGTCTATTTTTGCTTGGGAAGTGATTGTAGATATCATATCATAAATTTTAAAGGATATTAATTAAAATAACCATTTTGACTAGTGGGTTTCATCTATTAGGTCATTTCTTTCCAAAATTACAAAAATAGTTATAGGTTTGCAATTTACGGAGATGAAAGTGTAAAAAAATATGAAGTTTATGAACCAAGTCAGCAATTACAGAGACCAAATATGTAAATTAGTTAATAGGTCGCAAAAATATGTCTGCTTCCACATGTGGCTTTCAAATTTACATATTGGGTTCTTGTAATAGTAAACCTGGTTTAAAAAATGATTTCATTTTCTTTACACTTTGATCCTTCTTCTGTAAATTATGGATTTATGACTATTTTCATAATTTTGTAAGAGAAATGACTAAGAGGTAAAACCATATGGTTAAAACAGCTATTTTAATTAATTTTTCAAAATTTAAATTGTTGTGTTTATAAAATCTTCAAATAATTATTTTTATAGTTTCCCTTTTAAGCTTTTTAATCTATGTTTATAGGTGATTAAACGTTTAGAAAGTTTCCGGTTAACGTATTCTGAACCTGGTTGCCAGACTTGGGGATTTTAATTAATTATATTACCTTCTGATCTATTAAAGAAAAAAATGGTTTTATACTGACGTGATTAAATGTTGAATGTTAGGTTTATTTGTGTATTTAAATTAATTAATGCTGAATAAATGTTTTGTACATATTAGGTATTTGATTAATGGTAAGTGATCGTTAAATTGCTTGGGGGACTAAATCGCCATAACCCAAGAATAAGGTTATGATTTTAATTGCAATATTATTTGATTTTATATTATTATCTGAATCTCAAGCAAAACATTTACTTACGATGGTTTGATGATAAATTTAGATTTTGCATAAAGTACTGTTTATTGATGTATATTACTTAAAATTTATTATTATAAGTAATTTTACGTAAGTACAACGTATAAAAGCTCCATTTTTAAATCTGTATACTAACTGCAGACAAAGATAATCAAATACAAGATAAACATTCATTTTAAATATAAAAAATCTAAAATATAATTAAGATAATTATTGAGTTCTAACAGAATGTTTAATTATTATATTACTGTATTATAAAGCATTTGACAAAAACTCTTAAAAACTTTTTTTTTTTGCATGAAGTACTGTTTATTAATGCATATTACTTAAAATTCAAGATTACAAGTAATTTTACGTAGTATAACATATTAAAGCTCCATTTTAAAATTCGTGTAACTAACTACAGAGAAACGTAATCAAATATAGGATAAACATTCATTTTAAATTAAAAAAATCTAAATATAATTAAGATAATTATTGAGTTCTAACATAATATTTAATTATTATCTTTATAAAAAATTATATTATTAAACCAAAAATAAATTACTTTGTTATTAGATCTAAATTAAATTATAACAAAAATTGAGTTAAATAAGTTACACCAAAAAAAAAAGAACTATTAAATAGTTAATTTGATACTAATATCGATCTATTTTCTTTTCAAATTTTTATGCTAGCTACAAATTTATATTTTACTCAAAAATAAAAACATTATCGTTTTCTCAAAACCACATAAAATCATATTATTTTGATAGAGACAAAGAATAAAAACTTAACATTAAAATCGAGATTTATCTCGCTGAATTGCGCGAATACCCTTCTAGTGAAATATTAATAACTAAACCATTAGAAGATCATGCCAAATTACAATTATGTCCATGTCAAATATGTGTAATGTTATAATTCCATATGAGAATATGGGTTCATGTTTAATTTATTTAGCATTTATTATTGATTAAAAATACTGAATAATTTTAACGTATTTTATTGGGTGTTAATAAATCAAGACAAAAACAAATGGATGTGGAATGTTTAATGAAGATCTGATTGAGGTTGATGTCAAATAGTAAGGAAGCAAATTCAGTATAATTATAGGGCACTGGATATAAACTATAAAGAACGGATATCAATAAGACTACTGTCCAAAACAATATTATAAACATTTTTGCTTACCGGGTAAATTATTGCATATAACACCGTTTTTGTGGACTAAAATCTTATCATGTAAGTAAATGATAGTGTTAAATTTTATCGGTAAGCATTTATCTAGTAAGTGCTTGATAAATGATAGTTATTGAATAAAGATGTCGTTTTGGGGGACAAAAGTCTTACTCGTTAAGTAAATGATAGTATTAAATTTTATCAGTAAACTCTTATCGGGTAAGTATTTGATAAACGATCCTAAAAGTCTTGATAAGCTAATTTGGTGTATTGGCTAGATGAAGCTTTATCAGCTATATAGCATAACCCAAAGCAAGCGGTCTCTAGAGACATGAATGTGTTATCTAGGCCATGTTTGACGAATACAGATTAATTTATTTTTTAAGCTTATTGTAAAAATTCATTTTAATGATCATAAAATAACTTATTGGAATAATATTTGAAACAGTGTTTCAATACATTTAGGGTGCGTTTGGTGCGCAGACAGGACTGGACAGGACAGGACGGGACGGGACAGGACAGGACAGGACAGGACAGCTGTTCAGCGTTTGGTAAGACAGGACAGGACAGGACAGAACTGGTTAAAATGACCAATTTACCCCCCAGTGAGCTGTTTAGTGTTCTTTCACTACGAAATGCATTTTGGTAACACTGGTCCTACTACCACTACAGCCCTAATAAGTACCAACAACAATTAACAGCAATAGAAAACAACAAAATCAAACAGCAACAGCGATAGAAACAACAACCTAATCGAGGTTTATGCTAAACATGTGATCAAACAGCAACAACAACTATAAAACAGCAAATACGGCAACCTAATCGATGTTTATGCTAACTATAACAACAAATACAGCAACTATAAAACAAGAAATACATAAACAGCAAACATCAAACAACATCAACAGCAACCATAAAACAGCAAATTAACAAATGAGCTGGGAGAGGCCAAAGTGTTTTCCAAGCTAGCAATTAACAAATAAGAATGGCAGAAGATGAACATGAACCTATCAACACAGGAGCAAGAAACTGTGGCAGTAGCCAACCGATTGAAGTAAGAAATAAGCCCCAAAATCAACATAGATTTTGATGCAAAACAAAACCCATGTCCAAATTGAAGTAATAAATCAAGAAAAGCGATGAACAACTACAATTTGTAGGTTTATGTGTACCTTTTAGGGGGCGATGCAGTTTTGAGATTGAATTGGATTAGGTCGTCGATGAACAGTGGCGATGAACAGTGGCGAAAACCAGGTCCTCGTCCGTCGATTGGAGATGGAGGTCGATG
>NW_020200881.1:0-5780 GCF_001531365.2 Cynara cardunculus var. scolymus
TAACAGTGCAGCGAAATCAATAAGAACAAACAGAGTAAACAATCAATGAAGAACACAGTTGATGAATGATGAACAATGAGAGAGTAGCTTCAAATGATTTTCAATTGATTGAAAATGTTAACAATACAATATTGAAGCACAATGAATTACAAAGGCCTACGCTGCTATTTATACTCGTTCCTAACGGCTTTTCTGAATTGACCTAGACGTACAAATTCATCTAAGCCATTCAAATAAAGCAGATTACAAACATAGTCACGTGATAAGCACGAGCAGCTAACTAACCTAAGTAAAACAGTAACGAAATTCTTCACAGAAGATAAAACTACAGACCCTCTATGAGCCATCCCAGAGGCTCTGCTGGATGTGACTTGAGAGCACTTGATTCTATCACAGAGGTTCTGTCATCTTAGACTTGTACGCTTTGTTTACAGAGGTTCTGTCACTCTTCACTTGTGTGATTTGAACATCTTCTGTTGTTGGTCCTCTGTGGTCTTCTGTGGTAGAACCTCTTCTGTCAACACTTGCAGTATTTACTTTTTCCATACTTTTACATTAAATGAAATGAGAGCTAACACCAATCACATTTGGGGGCATGAACCAATCTTGAAAACACAAGTATGAAAAAGAGATGGGTTTGATTCTATCATAACCCTTAGAAGCTCGTTATGCCCCAAAAAGAATGAACCTAGAACCAAATTAACATTATAACCCTTAGAAGCTCAACTCCCATAAAAACAATTAAAATTCACTCCATCAGCTATTTTTTTAGTACGTTTCCTACAATCCTATGGAGCAACTGTAAACATAATTAAAAAAAATGCCATCAGTAAAAGTGATACCTTTTAAAATGTTAAAGTGTTAGGGTTCGTTGCACCAACACCAAATGCTTATACAATACATGTGTACCCTCGTTCCTAAATACTATAATTACAAAATCAAAGCAAAAAATCGTAAACAATAATAAAGAAGACATAGAAATCGAGCAGGGGCATTAAGAACAAAGGAAGGAAAAAAAGTACAAAATCAAGTAGGTCGTAAGCAAAAACCAAAACCAAAACAAAGACAAACCTGATACTATTGTTTGAGAGGAGGCTACTCGATAGATTCTTTCAAGCTCCATTGAGGGCATAAACATAAAAGAAGAAAAATTGCAGTATAGAATCAAGGAGCTCATAAACAAAAATCAAAACAGAGACAAAACTTATTCTGTTTGAGGAGGTTACTTGATTAATTCTATCAAGTACTGCAGATTGATGGATTTCTTTACAAACAAACATACACCCCAAAGAAATTGAGTATAACAAGCACGTCATAAATAAAACCTAGAAGAACACAAACCTGATAACGTGGTTTGAGAAGAGGTTTATTGATTCTATCAAGTTCCACCGATTGATAGCTTCATTACAAACAAAGAAATGCACCCCAAAGAAGGAGTTACCCAAATACATGTCAGAAAGGAATTGTATTTGTAATTGGTTGAAAGAAACATTAAGCTTACATTCCTCTTTTGTAAAATAAAAATGGTGTAAAGACAATAGAAAACACCCGAGAAATTGGCATTTCATCTAGAATCAATGACCAAAAACATAATTTATACTTATGAATATGGATCTTTAAGTTTTTTCTATAATTACTACTTAATACCTATAACTAAACCAAATAACCAGTTAGTTTTTCTTGATATAGAGGGGGAGGGCCCTCTTATCAAGAGAAAACGCTAAACGCTAAAAGCAAACAGATTTTATGCTTGGGTGGGGGCGAACCACACCACCAGAAATATCCAAGGCTCCCAGAGGGGCAAGAAAGAAATAAAGAGAAGGGGGGAGAAAAGAAAGAGAAAGGGAGAGAGAAGAGAGAGAGAGATAGAGAGAGACATAGAGAGAGAAAGAAACCAACCACAAGGGAAGGCCGCGACCAAGTCAAGACCAGGAAGCAACAGGGAAACCACAAGGGCAAGAAAATGGCCCTAAAACAGTCACACCCTAGACCACACCGAAAAAATCAGGAAAGCAAAGAGGCTCACAAAACCAGAAAAACAGGACAAGGAGACAGATCACTAAGGAAGGTTCAAGGCCAGCCGAGCCCAGACAACATTAGGGGAGGGCTTAAAGGTTAGGCTGAGGAGCTTGAGTCGGACATCATCGGTAATTGTCTTTACCACCATATTTTGAGATCTTCTTTTATTTTTGAAGATGTGATTATTCCTTTCCTGCCATTGGTGGTAGAAGGTCCCAACAAGCACTAATCTACGAATGATAGACCAAATGGTCTTTCCTTTGGTGGCTTGTTGGAATATACCGATAATATCAGCCCAGTTATCCGGGACACTAGAGARGTTAAGCTTGGGCTTTAGGCCATTCCGAACCTGATTAGGATAAGGATACTCAAAGAAAAGATGTGGATTCGAATTAGGCCCATTATGACAAATGCACAAGACAGGTTGGAATGGGCCTCCCATAATCGAAGTTTATCATGCGTCTTGAGACGCTACTTGAGGGAAACCTACAGAATGAAGGCATATCTAGGAATGCTTTGAGAAAAAAACTAGATAATGTGATGCCAACTAACATCAGTCTTATCGGATGGAGGAAGAGCCAGGCCTCATGAAAAGAGAACGAAGTGAGATGGCCATCCCTAGTTCTTCAGAGGAGTTTATCAGGGACAGCCGGGGATAGAACAGGAAGGGGAGAATTACAGATTAAATGGTTGGGACTGTCCCTCAGGTAGGGGAAAATCCAATTACCCTGGAAGATGATATCCTTAACCGAGGCAGAGAGAGAAAGGCTAGAATTAATGATATGACGGGAAGAGATTTGCCGGTAAAAGAGACCAGCATGATGCAATTATCATACCAGGCAGACGTAGAGGTGCCATCACCAATCTAGGAGACAATGAAGTCTCTTATCTTATCCCTCATGCCCAGGATCTTCCTCCAGCCCCAACCAACATCACTGCAGATCGGGACATCCCAGACCCGTTAGCAGGAAAATTAGCAGGATTCATTGCAATAACAAATTCACATATTGAAGGTTTCAATCCCCATATATATCTCTCAACCTTACTATTTTCTGAAGAGATATAATGCTCCACGAATCTCAAATGTTCAATAAATTTTTCTTTATAATCTCTTACTGTCTGGTTCCCCTGTTCAAGTTTCAAAAAATCCTCTTCCATTTGCCTAACAGCAGCTTTCGGGGAGAACTGTTCTCTAAATTTGTTTACAAATCTTGACCAAGTCATGGTTCTCAAGATCTCTGGTTGAGCTAAGGATTCTACATCCCACAAATATATAGCATTGGATTTAAGTATAGATACAACAAATATGACTTTATCCTCCTCAGAACATCTACAAGTGTTGAATACTGATTCTATCTCTTTTATCCAACACATAGCTCTTACTGGATCTCTTTCTCCCGAGAATGTTAGGGGTTTACATGTTAAGAACATTTTTATGTCTCTCCCTCTCTGGCTTACAGCTGGAATTGGAGGATTTATTTCAACTCTTTCAGTTTCTACTCTAGCTGGTATTCCCATAATAGAAACCAAAGTTTCTCTTAGTTTGCTCATTTCCTCGGCCAGAACATCTCTAGTTACATACTTTGGATTAGATGCTGGCTCTTGATGGGCATTCCCTGAAATAGATTCACCCTTCTCTGGGTGTATTTCTTACTAACTTTGCCTGCCACACCCTCAACCTCTGCCTCTACTTCTGCCTCTGCCTCTGTCTCCAGAAGCACCAGTTGGAACTGGATTAGGTGATTCCTCTCTATCATCAAGGTCGGGGTGGGTGATTCTTCAAATCTTCTAGACCGACTTGTCATCTACATGTACTCATTTATTCAATTTCACGTATTCATATTTCCTAGATATAATAAGGTATCCTAGTATAGATATGTACCTGTAAATTCATAATTACATTGGCCATTTGTAATTCGAATTCACTTTACATACTGTCCTGTTAACCTATCATATTTATTTACAATGGTGTTATCTATGTCTGGGACCCTTAATATGCAAATAACATAGTTTAAGTCTAGGCATCATGCATTGTGTGATAACCAGGTCTTGGTTATCACCCGAGGTAATTAATACATGATTATTTGTCATATGATAATGTGAAATCATGATAAAAATTGTTATATTTGATCATGCGAGTATGTGAATTTTCATGCATAAGTATGTATGCATAATGTGAATATGTGCATGAATATGAATATATATATATATATATATATGCATGTATCTATGGTTAATTATGGAAGGCATACATAAAGTAAAGGTATGTATACCTGAGTTAGTATGCATGCATGAGAATTTAAATATGTGAAAATGCATGATGTTATTATATGCATGAAAGGTGTATCATGCACAAGGTGATGCATGGGTTAGGCATGCGTAAGAAAAGGCGGTTTAACCGCCTTTCTCTTTTTAGAAAGGGGTATGTAAGGATGGGTGAGGCCCTCACACTATTCTTCTTGCTATTTTTGAAACTAAGAGAGTTCTAAAAGAAGAGTTGATCGGATTGCTCAAATTGGCTGGAATCAAGTGATTTCTTTTGCTAATTTTGAAGGTGAGTGGTTAAAAGTCTTTTTAAAAGCAGTTTTGATTTGAATATTGACTTGTATTATGACTAGCACCTGAACTTGGCTTTAATCGGACAAGTATTGTCCGGATTGTGTTAAGTCGGACACGTGTTGTCCTATTTAGCATGAAACCAATCATAATGTTGTGCGGATTTGAGAGTTAGTGATTTTTGAACTATGTAAATCGGACAAAGGTTTTTGAACCGAGAAGTAGGAATACCATCTAGAGTTATCTGGTTTAGACGTAAACCGATTAAGGGCTTAGCCGGTGTAGTATAGTCCAATTGTGTTTTGATCGGACTTTGATGTTGGGAAAAGAATTCCATGTGTATAAACTTGAAAGCTTGATCGGACTTGTTTTAAACGTTGTCCGGATTGGTAAATCGGACAAGTGAATGTGTTGTCCGGATTTGTAAATCGGACAGAAGGACTAGTGTTGTCCGGATTAGTATATCGGTCAAGACTTGACCGGAGTTGAAGTCCGGCCAAGTCTGTGTTGAACAAAATTGTTAAAGTTAACCGATTTTATACTTGGACTAAAATGTTGAGTTCAATTAAATCATTACTATAATGTTGTTTTATGATAATGAAGAATAAGAATTTTGATAAAGATGATTTTGAACTGACAATATTTCTTTAGAACATTTATGACTGCGGTCTGTTCTAATTGGAAATATTTTAAGATGATTTGATGAGGAAATAAGGGTGCCATATCAAAAAGAAACTTCTAAAGGCAAGAAAGCATTGGTAGTAGAATCGGAATCTGAAGAAGAAACTTCTAAATCAGATGACGAAATTAAAGCTTTTGCCAAATCTTTGGCCTTGATCACAAAGTAGTTCCAGAAAAAGTTCATCAAGAAACCCTATGAACGAAAAGAGTTCAAAAGGGAAAGATACCAGTCATCGTATGAAAGAAAGCCATCCAAATTCCATCAAAGGGAAGATAGAAGAGATGGGAGAGAGGAAAGAGAAGAAAGAAGAGAAGACAAAAGAGACGAGAGGAAAGAAGACAAGGATGGAAGGAAGAATGACCTTCGATGCTTCAGATGTGGAAAACTCGGTCATTTTTCCAAAGAATGCCGAGGACGATTGGTAAAGGTTGCTGATTATTACAAGAACAAATATAAATACAATTCCAGAGAGCAAAGCCTGATGGCTGAAAAAGAAAATTGGGTGTCCGATTCTTCATCAGAC
>NW_020200881.1:5845-8047 GCF_001531365.2 Cynara cardunculus var. scolymus
TTAAATTTTGAAAAATCTGAAAGGATAAAAGCGGAAAAAGAAGCTAGTTTCTACAAAAGAGAAACTGATCTTCTAACCGAAGAAAAAGCTGAACTCGCAAAGGAAAAGACTCGCATCAGCACACTTAAGAAATCAGATGAAGATAAACTTCTGAAATTAAACAAACAAATAACTAAGTACCTAGAAAAGAAAACGAAGGCCTTAAAAGAATCTGAGGCAGAGAGACTCAATTCAGTAGCTCTTAAAGATTTCTTCCAAAAGGAGCGGGAAATTCTTCACCAGAAGCTTCAAACCAATGAACTTCTGATGAAGAAATATAAAGATGCCCAAGATGTTTATGAAAAATTAAATGGCCAAAAGGACACTCAAGGGATTGGATTCAATGAATTAGATTCTTTCATCGAATCAAAGAAATCCACCCTTGAATCCACTTTCAAACTTGGGTGCATCCAAAAACCCGACTTTACTCAAAAACCAAAAGCAAATTTTAAAAGAGTTAAAGTCGATGGAAAAACTGTCTTTTCAAGACAGGATTTTGAAAATGTGGTATACGAGAGCAGTACAAGTAAGAATTCTGACGGAAGCAATGACACCTCTAAATCAGAAACAAATGGAAACCCTATGGTTCAACCAGAATCTCTGATTGTCAATTCCTCTCCATCAGCAAGTACTGTTGATGAAAAAGAGAATCCAAAAGAGGAACCATCAGGTGATGAATCGATGAACAACCCAAGTAAAATTGTATGTTTATCGAAGTCAGAATCAATGAAACCACAAGTAGATTACTCTTAAACATCAACTTCTAAACCCACATCTTCCAATTCAATCCATGTTAATTTTGATTTTGTGAAATCAGCAAGAGATTTTCTTGATTCTAAATCTGAAGAAGAGATAATTTGTGAATCACCAAAAATCATTGTGGATAAGAAACATCAAAACTTAAAAACCTCAATGAAATATGGTATTCTTTCATCAATGAAAACTTCAGACAAAGAAAAGAGAAAAATGAAAGATAGTAACTCTGCCAAAGCTAACTTAAAAGGCCCTAGTACATCCTTCAGGTTCATCAAGTTTACTCGTRAGCAAAAACAGAAGTGGCCTGCCTCTGAAAACTTTGACCACCACTTTTCTTTCCATCCAGCTGAAGAAAAGCAGACCTTGCTCAGGAGAAAAGAAGTAAAGTCCAAGACCTCTTCAAATAAAAAATCTGAACTAGATAGGAAGTTTGTAAAAACATCCGATGCTAGGACAGGATTTATTCATAGATTTACTTCTTCACTTACATCGAATAAAAAGAATGTTAGACATACAAATTCAATGTTTAATCATTGTCAATGTTTAATTCTTTTGCAAAACCTGAGGAATCACATGTTGACACATCACTGTCCCTTTTCACAACACGTTTATCGATACAAAGTTAAAAACTAATGAAAACGTGAAAAAGCCCAAACCCAAGGGCAAGGGAAAGTAAAATAAATCCAGGCCTGCAAAAGCTAAGGGCAATGAAAAGAGTGTGAAATCCCCTACTAACAAACGAGGACCCATTATGAAATGGGTACCTAAAACCCCTTAATTTGTCTTGCAGGACCAGCATGTGCAACCATGGTACATGGATTCAGGTTGCTCCAGGCACATGACTGGTGACATAAGTCAGCTGACCTCCTTCATCGAAAAATTTGGAGGCTCTGTAACTTTTGGAGACAACATCAAGGGAACTATCAAGGGATATGGCACTCTCATCAAAGGCAACATCTCTATCAGCAAAGCGGCTTCTGTCGAAGGATTGAAGCACAACCTGTAAAGCATAAGCTAGTTCTACGACAAGGATCTTGAAATTAGGTTTCACAAAGGTTTCTGTATAATAGAAACAATGCGCGGACAAACAATCATCAAAGCAAAGAGAGAAGGAAATCTCTATCTTCTAGATTTTGAGTCCTCAATGGGACAAGACACCCTTTGTCTTGTTTCCCATAAAAGCGATGAAAATTGGCTATGGCATCAAAAATTCTCATATCTTAACTTTGATGCACTACAAAAATTAGCCACACAGAAGTTGGTCAAGGGAATTCCGGATCTCAAATTCGAAAAAGATCATCTTTGCTCTGCATGTGAAATGGGAAATCTTAAACGGGCCTCACACAAAACCAAATCAGAAACCTCCTGCACCAAGCCCTTGGATATGATTCACATAGACCTCTGTGG
>NW_020200881.1:8842-28190 GCF_001531365.2 Cynara cardunculus var. scolymus
CAAAATCTAACTCCATAATCGATGGAAATCATGAAGTCTCCAATGCTACAGGTACAACTCTTACAGAAACTCATGTTACTTCACCATCTACTTCTTCTGTGTCTTCATATCACGATCAAGATCCAGAATCTAACTCTTGAGATAATCTCGTCGAGGGGGAGCAAGCAATTCCATCAGTCGATGATGAGCTGCATCCGGTTGCTCCAGAACCTCAATCAAGCGTCAAGTGGACAAAAGATCACCCACACCACCAAATCATTGGTGATCCAACCTCTGGTGTCAAGACGAGATCTGCCACAACAAATGAATGTCTCTTTGCCAACTTTCTAAGCATGACAGAACCAAAGAAGATTTCAGAATCCCTACAAGACCCAAACTGGATAGACGCAATGCAAGAAGAAATACTCATGTTCGAACGAAACAAAGTATGGTCTTTTATGCCTCTACCCAAAGGGAAAACGGCCATAGGAACCAAATGGGTCTTCCAGAACAAGAAGGACGAAGATGGCATCATAATAAGGAACAAAGCCAGACTTGTTGCCAAAGGCTACCGCCATGAAGAAGGGATTGATTATGATGAAACATTCGCTCCCGTTGCAAGACTTGAAGCCATCAGAATGTTCCTAGCCTACGCCGCTCACAAAGGCTTTAAGGTCTATCAGATGGATGTATTTGGTTCTCTTTCCTTCGGTTCTCTTTCCTGTAGTTCTCTTTCCTCGTTTCCTCGCCCTTTTCATCGGGGACGTAATGAGGAAGCATGGCCTACCAGCCAAGGAGCCGTTCACGCCCGTCTACAAGATGCATGGTCATCGCCCAACCATATCCGAGGGTTATGCCATCAACCGTCCCCTCCCCAAGGCTATGCTTAATGTCATACCATCGACATCTGAGCTACGCCAGAACTATGAACGCTCCATGTTGTCCCATGAACCGAAGGCAGTTACCCCGGAGCAATTAGAGCCGTCCCATGAATCCAGCGAGGGCGCATATGAGTCATAATCATCAGATGATGAAGATGATGATGATGATGATGCTACTAAACGTGCCACCCCTGGCCCTACTTAAATAATCCACCCACCCACTTCCCAAAGGGCAACCATCACCTCTACCCCTAGCGATCAAAGCCAAAGGGGTATTCAACAAGGACGACCTAGTCCAATTCCTACCCAAGCCAGCCATCCAGAGGCTATTCATCGTGCCTCTGGAGTTGAATCAGCTGAGGAACCCCATATTCCATCACCCCTCTCCCAACAGAGAGGTGATGCAGAAATAAGAGCCCCTTCGCCTAAAGGCTCGACATATTCCATCACACACACATAAGCATGTGTTGCTTCTGACTTTGAACCCCATGATCGTTCAGAGCGATCTTCCTTTCCTGCACCTCCTCCTTTGATATTTGATCTACTAAAGGGGACACACATTTGTTTCACTTATTCGGCCTCTGAAGTCGAGGAAGATGAAGCGGATGTTGCAACATTGCGAGATAGCTCCTCTCTTGACGGCTATCAAGGAGACGATGGAAGTCCTTCAAGTCCCACCTTCTCACAAGGCCAAGAAGGCGCCTCAGGAGCAGAGGCACAACCTGCAGCATCTGTTGCTGCAGGGGTTACCCCACACGCTGATCTGGTCACAAAGGCTGAGTTCCAAGCCTTTGTCGATACAGTGAGGCGGTCCTTGGAAGATATTAAACTCATCATGCAAGGGATCGTATATAACCAACCCTCCACCTTCTGACCTCCAACAATCTCTTGCAATCCTACAACATGACCTCACCCAAATCGAAACCCAAACACAAGCCAACACCATCCGATTACAAATGCTCCAACAAACCGTTACCCAATACCATAACACCACTTCCTCCCTCGCTACCCAACGAAACCAAGTCATCATCCAGTCCATCGTAACCCTCACGGCCCAGGCAACTGAGGCCGATGAGAACCTTACCTACATCATCACCCAACTCCAAACCATCCTTCGAAACCTTCATTCCCTACCTACCACCATCACCTCCCAAATCCCTCACCAAACCCCACAACCATCCACCACCTCTATCGATGATACCCTAGCCAATCTTACCCAACAAGTGGCCTCCATCCAAGACACCCTCACACAACTCCCCGCAGCTATCCTCGCCCAAATCCCCCAACCCACTCATCAACCACCACCTCCCTCTGCAGGCCCATCCTTCGATGAAGCCTTTTCCTCTTTTACTGCAGAGGTGAGAGACCTTATCACCAACCTTCCCATCCCCCCATATACATCCACTACCACCTCCATGCCACCACCTGTCGCATCCTCCACTATAGAGTTTGCCACAAGAGCTGACTTGCGAGCTCTGTCAAAGGCGCTGGTCTCATATTTTAACGAGATCAGTGCCAAATTTGTTCATCGGGCCACTCATCCAACAATGGTTCTCTCCCAGAACCTGGCCGATGAACAACGGTGCACAACTTCCCTCCTCCAAACAATAGAGGCGAGTCATTGACAGACCTCCCTAAAGGCATACCTCACTACCTTCAGAAAGGAACAAAAGATGAAGAAGAGGATAAGAGCCTCTTGCTCAAGCAGCCGCCCGCATAAAAGGCCTAGGCATGACGAAGAAGACCTCGATGATCAAGGTCTTGGACCTCATGAGGGGGAGACACAGGCAGCGGCTGCACAAGAAACCGAATCCGCATCACCACCATCACCATCACCACAACCACCACCCTCAACAGAAGGAACCCAGGCAAGGGAACCAGAGGCTCTGCCCTCTGAAGATGTACATATACAAGTTCCCTTCACTGCAACCCAAGAGCCCATCGTGTTGAGCTCTTCAACCGATGAAGAACCTACTACCCTACCAACACAACTTAACCAACCTCTTCCTTCAACACCCACATCAAACCTACCCTTAACCCCTTCACCAACACCTTGCACCACTCAACCCTTCACCTTGTCCACACAACCAGAACCAATGATACTTCAACCTTCATCACCCCAACAACCACAAACCCCAACCGAATCCATGCACCAGAAACCAACCAAGCCGAACCAAATGAACCCCAACCAACCCAACCTAAACCAACACCAACCCATACCCAACCCTTAACCCAAACACCCGTGGTGCATGTGGATACTCCCTCTTCCTCAAGGCAACCTCCTTAGAGCTTAGTTGACAAAATAATACAGAGCATGGAGTCAATGAGGAGACGTCCTGATTTGCCGCCCAGGGAACCAATTTTGCTAGAGAACATCCATCAATATCTATACCAAGACCGCGATGACAGTTTGACTATCAATCCTCCAATCCTATCGCCTGAGTCAATGGACCTCCTACACCATAGATTCATTAGACAGACCACTCAAGCACCTTAGGCTGTCTTCTCGAATGATGGGATAAGGAGGGTCATTGATTTGAAAATAAGGACATTTGCCAACCGAGCCATCCGACACATCGAGTTCACTGTGGAGAGAGCACATGTGCTAGTTTGCGTATTCAACAAGAACGACCTTATTAACCTCAACCCATATGACTTGATTGAGTTATATGCATATACGGCTCAGAGGCAAGACCACGACATCAGATATGGAATGGCAAACCAAGGGGTGGTAAAGACGATGGAAACCCTGGTGAACCACATATCCAAGAGCGATTTTGAAATAGCTCTTCAGCTAGGCAATGAAAGACTCTCCTGCGCCCTCCAAATGATGACTTCCAAGGCCTGCAAGAGATACGATATGCCTCAGTTCTAACTCAACCCGAACTTGGACTTGTTTACAAGAATGAGCTTGGGGTTAAAAAGTTCTTTAGACTGACTGATGCCTTAAAGTATTCATCGGATACACTTGAATGGTTTCAGAAAGTCATTTGAGAGAGACTGGGCAAATACTACTTGCCAAGAGAAGAAGGGAGTCGACTCATTCATGAGATATCGACAGTCATCGGATATCGAAGATTGCTCATGCGCTTCAGAGAGATATATTCAGGTAGCTCGTGATGACTTGTATTTTTGTTTTGCCTTGATGTATTTTGATTCCAGTACTGTATGAATTTCATCATCCAATGAAAATTTGGAATCTGATGTCTTTCAATTAGATTAGTCTCTGTTCATCACAAATGTTTCTAGATTAGCATATGTTTGTCTTTTCATTACTTGGGGGGAGATTGTTAAACCCCATAATTCATAATATAAAAAGTAATGAAAAACAATAAGTGATGAAGAACTAGAAGACCGATGAAGACATCAAGGCAGAAACGGCTAAGTCTGGAGTACAACCAGAGGACCGATGGACGATCTGGGATGCGATGGAAAGAGCATCCTCATCTATCCTCTGGTCATCAACACTTAGAGAATTCTCCATCAAATCATCTAGAAGCATACGATGAAGATTTAAAGATAAGGATGATTCATCACATCATGAATGACAGCTGGAGATGACATATCGACAGCTAGACTTCAAGTTTGTCTCTAATAGTTTATCAATAGAGTAGATAAACATTATCTGTTAGTAGAAGATTAGCTAAAAAGTCTCATTAGATAGTTATTTTCTTATTAGCTGATTAATATAAATAGGTGATTAGGCCTATGGTAAAAAAGAGTCGCTTAAGTTGCTTTTACATTTTTTCATATGTATAAAGTGAAATCTTTGACGCTCAAGATTGTTCTTAATTGTTTATAATTCATTCTTGAGTGTTCATCACTTTGTTCATAAAATCACTATAATTTGATTATTATTATTAACTAGATTATTAGTGTTATTGAGAGATCTGGGATCAACAGACACACTTTATGTTCAATATGAAGGAACCGCTCAGGTTCAAGAAACTAGAAAGATCAATTTAGTAAGACAGTATGAAAGCTTTCTTTGTGGAAAGTCTGAGACGTTGTTCGAAGTACATCAACGTTTTAATTGTCTTCTCATTGATCTAAGGGCTGTAGACAGGGAATATTCCAATTCTGAAACTTTAACTAAGTTTCTGGAATGTCTTCCTGAGTCTTGGGACACCTTTTCATGTGTCTCAAGATGTCCAATGACATGTCCTCTCTTTCTCTCACTACTCTCTATGGGATTTTGCTTAACCATGAGCAATCTCATCAACTGAAGAGGAATATTGTCAAAGATTCCAGAGAAATGAAAAGCTTTCCTTTAGCTTTGATCTCTGAAGTTTCTTAAGCTGAAACCCCTTCTATCCTTTTATTTCTTCTCTTCCTCTTGTTGTTATTACAGAGATAGATTCTTCTATCTCTAAGGATATCCCAAAATCTGATCTAGCAGATTTTGATGAATCCCTGGCCCTCTTGACTAAATCTTTCAGGAGGTTCGCCAGCAAAAGCAACTATCGCAGATCTCCTCAGCTGCCCATTAGGGAAAAGCCAAAGTCTGAAAGAATAGACAAGACTTCATATGTCTGCTACAATTGTCACCGCCCTGGACATTTTGCAGGTGAAAGCAGATCGAAGAAAGTTGTGACGCCATCTTCCAAAACCCCATCCTCCTTCAGAACCAAGGATGAAAAGTACTTAAAACTGAAGGAGAAGTACAAGAAGGTGAAGAACAACCAGCGAAAGACTAAGGGCCTTGTCACTGAAGAGCATGACTAGGCTGACTCATCTGATGAATCATCTTCTGACGAGGAAGATACAGCCTATCTTTGCTTGATGGCCAAAGATGCACATGAAGAGTCTTCAGAAGCATCTACTTCTTTTGAGCCATCTACATCTTCTACTACTCAGGACGTCAAAGGTATATGGTATATTGATAGCGGATGTTCAAGACATATGATTAGAGACAAATACTTGCTGACGCATTTCATGAAAGAAATAGGACCTTCCGTAACCATTGGAGGTAACGGAAAAGGATATATCAGAGGATTTGGTATCTTAACCAATGGTTCAACAACTTTCAAACACGTTGCATATATTGAAGGACTGAAGCACAATCTTCTTAGCATCAGTCAGTTGTGTGAAAAAGACTACACAATATAATTCTTGAATAACTCATGTCATGTTCTTGACAAAGATGATAAGGTTGTCTTAACCAGTTCGAGCCTAGAGAATGTATATATCATCAATATGAATTCCTCTCTAACTGAGAGCAGCTGCTTCTTCTCTAAAGCCTCATAAGACATTAACTGGCTATGGCGCAAATGGCTTTCTCATCTCAACTTCAAGATACTCAGCGAGTTGTCAAGAAATGATCTTGTCACTAGTCTTCCTCAACATTCTTTTGCAAATGAATCTCTTTGCTCAGCATGTGAAAAAGAAAAACACACAAGAGCTAGCTTTAAGTCTAAGCAAATATCTTCAGTGACTGCACCTCTTCAGCTATTCCACATGGATCTCTTTGGTCCAGTCAACGTGCAATCCATAGCTGGAAAAAAGTTTACACTTGTCATTGTTGATGAGTATGTAGGTACACTTGGGTCTTTCTCCTCAGATCCAAAGATGAAGCACCTGAAGAAATCATTTCATTCATCAAGAAAATAGAAGTACTGAACAACATCAAGTTACGATCTATTAGAAGTGACCGTGGCAGTGAATTCAAAAATAGTACTATGGATAACTTCTTTGAGGACAAGGGAATCTCTCACAACTATTCATCAGTGAGGACTCCACAACAAAATAGGGTCGTTGAAAGAAGAAATCAAACAATCATTGAGGCTGCTCGATCAGTGCTTAGCGAATCCCATCTCCCTACTCAATTCTGGGCTGAAGCTGTCAACACCGCTTATTTCACTCAAAATCGATCGTTGATCGTAAAAAGATTCAAGAAGACAACCTATGAACTTTTCCATGGAAGAAAGCCTTCTATAAGTTTTCTTCACATATTTGGTTGTACTTGTTACATTCTCAATAACCGCGACCAACTTGGAAAGTTTGATCCCAAAGCTGATGAAAGAATCTTTCTTGGATATTCTTCAGTATCCAAAGCCTTCACAGTATTCAACAAACGAAGACAGACGATAGAAGACTCTATTCATGTCACCTTTAATGAATCTCAATCAGCTAATTCAAAACCCATCTAAAATGATGAAGATGAATTTGAAAACTGGATGTTCTCTCACTATGGACAACCTGAAGCTTCTTATAGTGCTCCTCTCAACACTGAATCTCTTGAAGCTAAAGATGATCCACGCATCATTCCAGTTATAGCTAGTCACTTCAACCCATCTTCTTCAGAGATAGTTGTCGTGCCCATTAGCTGTATTCCACCTTCTACTTCAAACATTGATCACTCAGTGAATGAAATGCCTTCAGTATCTGAACCTCTTTCAGTCGCTGAATCTGAGGCTCCTTTGGCAATAGTTCCTATTGCTGAAGATAATGCAGCTGAAGCCTCTTCTTCTGTTCCTGAACTCCCCTACTCAGATGAAATTCCTTTATCAGCTCAGCGATGGACAAAAGACCATCCAATTCATCAAATTCTTGGTGATCCATATGTAAGTATCAAGACTCGTCGAGGTCTAGGTAATATCTGCCTCTTTGTCAACTTTCTTTCTTTAGTTGAACCCAAGAAAATCAATGATGCTATCTCTGACCCTAGTTGGGTCCTTGCCATGCAAGAGAAGCTCATTGAGTTTTATAGGAACAAAGTCTGGTACCTTGTCCCATGTCCATCTGACAAATCAGTGATAGGCACCAAATGGGTTTATCGTAATAAGTTGGATGAAGATGGTGTGGTTACCCGTAAAAAGGCTCGACTTGTTGCTCAGGGTTATAGACAAAGAAGAAGGGGTCGACTATGATGAGACCTTCGCACTAGTGGCTAGACTCGAAGCAATTCGACTCTTTCTAGCTTTTGTTTCCCATAGAGACTTTAAAGTCTACCAAACAGATGTAAATAGCACTTTCCTAAATGGGAAACTACAAGAGGAAGTTTATGTTGAACAACCTTCAGAGTTTCTCGACCCTAAGAATCCAAACCATATCTACAGGTTGGATAAAGAATTGTATGGGTTAAAACAGGCTCCTCGTGCCTAGTATGATACCTTTTCCTCATTTCTCATATCTGAGAAATTCGTTCGTGGAAAGATTGACCTTATTTTTAGGAAAGTTAAGGGTACATCATTCTAGTCCAAATTCATGTCGATGATATTATATTTGGTTCCACTAATCCCTCTTTGTGTTTTCAGTTTGTTGATCGTATGAAGAAATAATATCAGATGAGCATGATGGGAGAATTAACCTTCTTTTTAGGTCTCTAGATCAAACAATCTGATAAAGGTATCTTTATCAATCAAAGTAAGTATGTTCGTGACATGCTGAAGAAGTTTGATCTATCCAATAGTTCATCTATGAAGACTCCAATGGCTCCTCCACTCTCTCTAAACAAGGATCCAAATGGAAAGCCTGTAAACGTTACTGTTCAGAGAGGAATGATCGGCTCCCTGCTGTTTCTAACAGCTAGTCGACCCGATATCATGTACTCTACATGCTTATGTGGAAGATATCAAGTTGAACCAAAGAAATCCCATCTGATTGCTGTCAAATGCATCTTCAGATATTTTAAGGAAACTCCTAACATGGGTCTTTGGTACCCTAAAGGTTCAGGTTTTGAACTAATCGGTTATTTGGATAGTGAATTTGCAGGTTGCAAAATTGATAGGAAAAGCACCACTCGAGGCTGTCAGCTTCTAGGCGGAAAGTTGGTGAGCTGGACAAGCAAAAAGCAAAACTTAGTGTCCACATCAACAGCTGAAGCTGAATACGTAGCCGCCGGTAGTTGCTTTACCCAAATTCTTTGGATGAAAAACCAACTGATGGACTACGATCTTCAGTTTTCAAAGGTTTCTATCTATTGCGATAGCAATAGTGCTATTGCAATTGCAAACAACCCTGTACTTCACTCCAAGACCAAACATATTGAGATCGATTATCATTTTATCAGAGATCATGTTATGAATGGTGATATTGAACTTCAATTCATTCCAACTGAGAACCAGCTCGCTGACATTTTCACCAAGCCTCTTGATGGGACAAGATTCAACATCTTGATCAGCGAACTGGGGATGCTAAACACTAAAGACTAATCTTCAGCTATTAAACATCACTCAGCAAGTGAAATGATTAAGTACTCTATCTCTGACACTGAACTTTTGAGTAAATATATCTATTCTCTATAAGGTATGATTACTCTTCTCTTTTCTTCGACTTGAAACCCTCACTGAAGCTTTTCTTCTTCAGTGACTTAAAGTTTTAAAAGTTGGTTTCAGTGATCTTCTTATCACTGACAACACATAAGTATATCTTTATACTTATTCTCTTAAAAATAAAAAATGATCACTAAATCTCTTTGATCAGTGATTTAAAATATTTTTAAATGCCAGATTCAGTGATTCTCTATCACTGACACTGATGTCTTAAAACCTTCACTGAAGTCTTTTTTCTTCAGTGATGAAATGTTTTAAATGGTATTTTCAGTGTTTAGTTAAACACTGTATGACTCTTCGTTTTCTTAAAACCCTTCGTTGTTAAAAGAAAATAGTTAATGAACCGTTTTAATGACGACATTCTCTATTTACAATGAGCAATGGTTTAAGACGCGTAAAAAGGTACTGTCATATGCTACGTCATTTAATGTCATCCAATCATGGATGAGAACATGCCATTTTTCATCATGGCCCATTTCTGCAACCGTCGTCTTTTCTCTCTCTCATATTCCATTCTCTCTCCTCCTACCTATAAATATGACACCTCTCCTCCACCCTCCTTTTTACACTTTCAAAATTTCTAAGTCGAACCTCTACAAGAAATTCGAAAGCAAGAACTCTCTCAATCTTCAAGCACTTCTCGACCTTATTTTCTAAAAACATTAAGGTCAAATTCTTTCTTTTCTTTATCTTCTATTAAGAAATATGTTTAATATTTTTAAGAAACTTGTTCTCTTGAAATATTAAACAATAAATATTATTTAACCAACTCTTACTTGGTTATAATCATATTTCTGTAAACACATTCTACTTGAAAAACCCTAAATCTTCTTTAAAGATTTTTCAGAAGAAGTTTTTATTGATTCAAAAACTTATCTATACTCTTCTACAAAACAGATCTTGGTTTTTACTAATAATCTGTTTTATCTTCTTCTTATTAAAAACAGATGGCTGCCAAGAACGTTAACTTTTCTCTCGATGAGGTATCCTTCAAGGCCAACAATCACATTGCCTTGTTAGATATCCCCTCATCTAAGGCAGACTACCAAGAACCAGCCGACATTCTCAAACAGTCGTCGCTCGGCTTCGCTCTCAACCATGAACCCATTATGATAAAAGAACTTCTCCAGCAGTTCTGGTTCACGGCTGAGGTCGTGGACGTCGAGGTCAAGCCTTGATGACAAGTTGAACAGGTCAACTTCACCTTCAGCCGCATGGAAGTGAAGCTTGGCGTGAACACCTTGAGGAAGGCTCTTCGCCTTCCCAAAGGCTCCTACGACAAGGAACCCACAACGACCGATATCATGGTGTGTCTCGATGCCATTGGCTATCAATGGTCAATGAAGGACTCAAATTCTCCCATAAAGTCCTTATCAAAGATTGAGAAGAACAGGATGTCAGCTATCTGGAAATACCTGTTCTCTCACATCATCCAGTTAATGGGTGGAAAGACTGGAGGTCAGGACCAGGCCTCTAGGATCTCCTTGACAATAGGCATTTATGCAATTCAGTGTTGCAATATAAATTATATTTGCGGTCATTTTTGATGACCTGGTGCTGAAGCTGAACAAGCGCCAGCGAGAAAAGGTGGTGCCTTACACCAGGCTTCTTTCGATGGTCTTTGCTAAGATCTTTGGAGATCATTACTCCACGGAAGGTAACCTCCAGGTTTCCACGCTTGGATCCAGGATTCTGGATCATAAGCTGAGGGACAGTGATGTGGCACTCTCTTCTATAGTGTCCTTCACTACCTCCTCTCCTCAGGTGGCCAGGACAAGGGTAACCCCCCCCCCCCGAGTCTAGCCCAACCACCAAAACTCTTCAAAATGACCTTCTCAACCAACTCTTTGTTCTCCTCAAAGAGCCAAGAAGTCCAAAAAGGGGATAGCCACGTCTCTGGCTGAAGGCTCTCGATAGGTTTCAGTTATTGAAACTAGCCTTACCCTCGAGGCACCTTTATCTAACCCTCCTCGCTCTTCAGTGATTCCTCCATCACTGTCGTATCAGTGGCACCTACCCCAACTGCCTTAGTGACCCAAATCACTGAAGATGTGCATATTAGCGCTGCCACCGCTGAACACCCATGTCTCTTCTCAACCATTTTCACTTCTTCTCCTTCTTTGGTCTTTACACGTGTTGATGATGTATCAGCGATCGTCCTCCCTGATACTGAAACACACACCACTGGACCTGAGGTTGCTCCTCTCGATGCTCCTCATGATACAGATGTCCATCCTCTCGACGACATCTTTGCTCATACCAGTGATAATCCTTTGGATGTCATTGATGCCCCCTCAGGTATTCCATCTTCCTACCCCTTCATTTCTAATAACCTTGAGCCTTTTTTTGCTCACACTTTCTCTGTTACAGGTCATTCTTCTATGTATCAGCCAGATGCTGAAGAAGAGGAAGAGGACGGGGGCAAGAAAGAAGATGGAGAAGATGAAGAGATTGATGATGACTATGATATGGCATCTGACGTCAAACTCCTCCTTCCAGCCATTGATTCAGTTCTCTATAGGATAACAGAAGTTCACCAAGAGATGCCCCGCAAGGCTGAACTTGATGCGAACCTCTCAGCTTTCGAAGCAGAAATTCAAGAAGATCAGATTCACCTCCTGACTCTCCAAGAAGTTGTTCGAGCCAACACTGAAGCCATTGTTGTTCTCTCCAGCAGGGCTGATGATGCTTAGGCTCTCGCCCTTCAACAGACGAGACATCTTCAGCAGATCCTGGATGTTGTCCGTCAACCAGCGATCCCTCCTTCTTTCTCTGCTGATGATCACGCTTAGCTCAATGAGACGTGTAAGGCAACGACAACTCTATCTTGTGCTCTGTCAAGGCTAGAGGAAATGATGGTTCTCCAACACTAGCGCGTGGACGAAATATCTGGCATATACTCTCAAGTCTTAGCCAGAGAAGGGGAGATGAGGTCCAACGCTACTGGACCATCTGATGTTACTGATGTTGCTCCTGATACTATTTCTGCTCCAGCATTCTCTACAGTTGAAGCTGTTGCTGCTCCTGTAATCCCGACCACCGAAGCTTCTTCAGCTGAGGCAGTCTATGCCATCCCTAAGGATGATGCTCTTCCCATCACCGCTGCTGCTGGTGATGATGTTGATGAAGACGAAGATTATTGATACCAGATCTCTCAATAACACTAATAATCAAGTTAAGAATAACCAAATTATAGTGTTTTGATTAACAAAATGATGAACACTCAAGAACAATGTATGAACATTCAAAGAACAATCTTGAGTGCCAATGATTTCACTCAATGAACAAAATGATGAACACTCAAGAACAATGTATGAACATTCAAAGAACAATCTTGAGTGCCAAAGATTTCACTTTATTCAATAATAACGTAAAAATGTAAAGTGTCGTTGATTACAATAGGCCTAATCACCTATTTATACTAGTAGGCTGATAAGAAGATAACTATCTAGTGAAACTATCTAGCTAATCTTCTACTAACAGGCAAAGCTTATCTATAACAAGGATAAACATTAAAACGAGATAAACTTTGTAGTATCCAGCTATTTAATGATTATCTCCAGCTGTCTTCCATGATTTATGCGTTCAACCTTATCCTCATATCTTCATTGCTTGCCTCTGGTTGAACTGGTGAAGGAAACTTCAAGTGTTAATTATCCAGAGGGTTTATGGAGATGCAGTTTCCATCACATCTCTGGTCAGTTCATCAATCCTTTGGATGTTCTTTAGACTTAGTCATTTTTCATGAAGTCTTCCTTCGGCCTTCTGGCTCTTCATCACTTGTTTGTCTTCATTACTTCATGCATAATACTTATGGGGTCTAACAATCTCCCCCTAAGTAATGAAAGAGCAAACATCATCTATTCTAAGAACATTCAAAGTACAAATGAAGAACATAGGCTATTCTAAAGAAAAGCATCTTTTACCAACTTTTTCATTGGAACAAATGATGAATTCTTACATTGGTGAAATGTAAATTACAAAAAAAATACATAAGACTACACTTAGGGTCACCCCTGAGATATATTTCCAAAAGCGCATAAGTAGTCCTCTCTAATCAATGAATGTAGATATTTCATGTATCAATCTCTGTCCATCGTTTGTTGTGAGATCTGCCCAATCTGTCTTTGATGGCTTTCTGAAACCATTTAAGTGTTTCATTTGAATACTTAAATGCCTCAATCAACCTAAAGAATTTATTCGCTCCAAACTCATTTTTGTATACCAGACCCAGTTCTGGTTGAGTAAGGATAGAGGCAGATCTCTTCTCCTGCAGTCCAGGGAAGTCTTCATTAGGTAGAGTGCATGATATTCTTTCGATGCCAAGCCAAAGAGCAATCTCGAAGTCACTCTTGGCTCGATGCTTCACCAAGGTCTCCATAGTTTGTACGATCACTCTGTTCACCATCCCAAATCGTATGCCCTAATCATGTCGCTGGGTCGTGTAAGCGTATAGCTCAATCAAGTCATAGAGATTGAGATTGATCAAGTCATTATCACTAAAGACTGACCTGACCATGAGCTCTCTCCATTGTGTACTCGATGTACTTGATGGCTCGATTGGCGAAGGTCCTCATTTTGATGTCCATGACTAACCTGATTCCATTGTTTGAGAAGACAGCCCTTGGTGGTTGAGTGGCCTATCTCACAAACCTATGGTGTAGGAGGTTCATGGATTCTGGTGATATAATTGGAGGATTGAGTGTCAGCCCTTCATCGCGATCATGGTACATGTATTGATGGATATTCTCAATCATAACTGGCTCCCTTGGTGGCACCTCTGGACGTCTTCTGAGCGACTCCATGTTTGCTATTATTTCATCGATTATCCCTTGAGGAGGATGCCTTAAAGATGAATGTTAGGACTGAAAATCAGTATTAAATTGTATTCGTCTTGAAAGTTAAATATTGTCTATAATTGTAAAAGTCATCGTGTTTGACTTTTCTTAGGCAGGTTTGACTTTGACTATGTTTAGTAGTTTGACCATATAAATAGGAGTTTGTCTTGCAATTGTTGAAAGAGAGCTCATTTGTAAAACACATTACGTAATAGAGAGTTTGACCATATTGAATGTTTGACCTTTTCTCTCAAAGTATATCTTGTGTTCTTGAATGTTAGATCTGAGATTCTGCCATAGTTATGAAGATTGAAGATTGATCATCAAAAGTGGGACTATCAATTGGTATCAGAGCAGTGTGTGCAAGAGATCAGAAGAAGAAATCAGATTTTGAAGATTTGTTGAATATATTTTTTCTGATTTGTTTGTGTTCTTCGTGTTCATTTTTTTCTGTTGAGTTTGATTCAAATTTTTTAAAAATTTTGTGTTTTCATGTTAAAAAACAGGATCATTTTGTGCGAAATCTTGTTGTGAATCTTTGTTTTACGCAAAGATTTACATTTTGATCATCTGTTTTTCAGGTTTTGATTGTTTTTGTGTTTTTAAATTTTTTTTGACTTCTTAATTTTTTTTTAAAAACCAGTGTTTTGATCCAATTTTTATAATCTTTTGCTTTGGTTTTGTGTTTTTGGTTATTCATCGATCAAAGCCCATTATCCTTGGCCCATCTCAGTTTTAAAAGGTTAGCAATACATCTGGTTTCATTACCAATAGAGTCTTCATCTTCATCGTTCAAACAGAATCAAGAGAGTTCAACTTTCACACTTCATCAGCTCTAAATCGATCAAACCATTTATCCGGACTCTAAATCGCTTACAGGTAAGTTTCACACATCAATTGATTTAGAACAGTGGTGACCGGACTTTTGACCGGATTGAGAATCTTCATGAGCGATTTAGGTTACATCGCACAACTCTTGAGCAGACACTTGACCGGATTAGGGAACGGATTTGATTAAACTTTGAGCGGACTAGTGAAGAACTTAAGAGATTTGCACGAACTTGTTCGAATTCATATAACTCTTGTCTGGATAAGTGTTCGGTTTATTAAACCGCTCAATTTATCTCACCAGATATCTTATCGCTCAATCTCATTGACCGGATATCCAATCGTTCAATCCATTTCACCATCTGGATTCTTAATCGCTCATCAGGTACTAGCTTGTGATTCAAGGTAAATCGCTCAAAACAGCTCATCCGGTTTACTAAATCGCTCAGGTAATCGGACAAATGTACGATTGATTTCTCCAAATCCACTCACTRCCTCATCCAATTTCTTGTTTGATTTTGACTTGAAGTTTATCGATTTTGACTTAAAAGTTTCTCCGATTTAGGTTTTATCTTGAGTGGATAAGGTAAATCGTTCAACTCATCTATTTTTGTTTGAAGTCTTAATCGATCAATTAGTGACCGGATTTTGCTCTAATGGTGACCGGACTTTGATCGGATTAGCAGGTAACAGACGGCTTGATAGAATTTTGATCGTTGTTGCTTATATCACAATCGCTCTTCATCTTTTATTGGTTCGGATTTGCTGTGTTTTTGAGCAATTAAACTTGTTTGCTATTTGATCTTGATTTTGTGTTGTTTGAACTATTGTGGAACAACAGTATTTCTTGAATTAAAAATATCATATTCTTCATTTGGTTTAATTGTTTTTGTACTTGCTGCTGTTACTACTGTTGGTGATCAACATTTCCAGTGTTATGGTGCATGGTATAGCTTTGTTTCTAGTTTAAAAGTGCATAGCAGCAATCTGTTCTGTGCTTGTAGATCTTAGAAGATAATGCATAATTGTTTGTTGTGTGTTGACATAATCTTATTCATGCAGTAAACAGATTTTATCCTGCTGTGAACGGTAAACAGTCTTGTTATTGGAATCTGTTTGGTGAATTGTTAAGCTGTGTGTTTTGAGCAGACTTGATAATATTCTAAGATTGATTGTTTGATCACTTTATCGGATTTGAGTGGTAAATTCAAAGATAAAGTGAATTGTTTGATCACTTTATCAGAACCAGTAAATCGTAGGTTCTTTAAACCTGTGTTTGTTCGTTATTACACAAACCACACACAATTATCTGTCTTGGCTGATTTGAAACAGTGTTGATTCTTGACTAACTACAGCAGGGAGTGTGTTAAGGATTTGACTTTTTTGTTTAGCATTATACAGCAGGTTTAGGTTTCTGAATTGTTTATATGTGTTTGTGATTTTGTGGACTGGAACAGCAGCCCAGGTGGGACAAAGGTCAATTACAGTTTCATTCGTTTCTCTTAACAGATTCATTTTTCTTTGGTTTACTTATTGCTTTAATTAGTTTTGAGAATTTGTTTGAGGTGAGGGAATTGCTTTAACTGGACTCAAGCTGTTTTTCAAAGTTTCAGTGTACTTGCACAGAAGACTCCAATAGTCTGAACTTTATTGGATAGAGTGAAGTGAAATTGTGTGTCTGAGATCAAGTCTAAGCATACTCTAAACAGAGTTCATATCAGTGAAGCTACATTGTAGTTATATTTAGACTTGTGCTGTAATTGTAATTTTTTTTGGACTTGGACATTTGTTTCATTTTGGGCTTATATTTGTTGTGTTTTTGGTGTTTAGTTTTAAGTTTTGTTTAGATTGTATATTTTTTATCATTCTGTTTTATTTTGTGTTTCTTTAACTGTTTGAGAAATTTTGAACTATTTTGCGTTGTATAAACTGTTTTTCATCAGTTTAAACTGTCCTTAACTGTTTTTAACAGTTTTTAACTGTTTTCAACAGCTTTGACTGTTTTTACTGATTTTTTACAGTTTTTCGTCGAAATTTTTTCTGAATTCTCATCAGTTTTACTGTATTTTGTTTGTTTTATTTTTGAGCTTAATCGTCTTTGTTTTCTTTTATCTGATTTCATCGTATAGATCTTATAACTGATCAATCCATTTTTTAAAATGGCAGTTTCATATGAGAAGTTCAGAGAGAAAGTTGTTCAACTGGAAAAAAGAGCATTGAAGGTTATAAGGAGAAAGAGTTTATCAAAGTTTTAAGGAAAAATCGTAAAGAAGAATGTGAAAGAATCGAGAAGGAATTTGAGTGTAAGATTGAAAGACTCGAGAACACGCTCCGCTTTGTAGAAAACAATTTTAATGATAATTTGAAGACTTGGAGTAAAGCGAATAAAGATCTTTTCATTAAACTCAAAGAGGTTAAAAGTGCATTTTTAATTGAGAAAAACTCTCCAAGGAATAATACAGAGATAAAGGATTTAACTGAGAAGTTCCATAAGTCTGAAAATGATCTGAGTGAGTTAAAGAAATTACTGGATTTAGAGAAGGAGAAATTTCTGACAGAAGAAAAGAGTTTGAATGTTGAAAAAGCAAAGTTTGAGAAGGAGAAGAAGAAATTCATTGGAGTTGAAAGAAAATTTGAAGCTGAACGTTTATCTTACGAGAATAAGATGCCTGTTTGTTTTTTAAAATTTTCACTTAATTGCCTCTTAACTCTTAATAGGTCAGACAAAAGTGATTTCAGACTGTTTTTTTTAATTAAGAGCTTTTTTACCTCTTACCGTCCTCTTAAAATTAAGTGGGAATCCTATGTCTGAAATCAATTTTAGAGCCGCATTCCATCTCCATCTCGCTCTCAACTCTCGATTTATCCATCTCCATCTCGCTCTTCCATCTCCATCTTGCTCTCAGCTCTCGATTTCAAGGTCTCGTTCTTAGCTCTCGATGTCTACAGCTCACGATTTTTTGACTGCCTCTCCGTCCAAGCTCTCGATCTCTCAACTGTCTCTCCGTCCAAGCATCTCTCGTTGTGAAGGTTCGTGTTTATATTGATTCAGATTTCAGACGTAAAAACAAATAGTCTGACTGATTCAGATTTCAGACTTCAGACGTAAAAACAAACAGTCTGACTGATTCAGATTTCAGACTTCAGAACAACCTCTTAAAATTCAGAAGTGAATTCAGACTTCAGACTTCAGCACCTCTTAAAAAACAAATGCCACCTAACTCTCTTGAGCTGAATGCAAAGATGCTTCTAAAGCAAATTTCGGATTTTGAGCAGCTGATTATCTTGGAACGAGCCAAGAATGCTAAAGAAAAGAAAGACATACCCGAAGACTGTCAGAGTCAATTACAGAAATTGTCTGAAAGCATTGACCTAAAGCAAAAGGCTTTAGACGATGAGAAAAAGCAATTTGCCCTTGAGAAAAGAAATACTTCAAAGAAGTATACAGCAATTGCTAAGGAGCTTGCAAGTAAGAAAAAGTGGCTTGACATCGCTTTCGGAGAATGACAAGAGCAGCTCAGATGAAGAGAAACGAGAGTTGATAAATCAGAAGAAAAAGTTTGAAATGCTACAAAAGGAGTTAGAAGGTAAACTTCTGGATACTACAAGTAAATTGTCTGATMTAAAGACAGACCTTGAAAYTGAGATGAAGATGAGAACTGAACTGAAAATTAAATTTGATTTAGTTACTGCTGAAAGAGACCAGCTTTTACAAAAAGTCAAAGACTTTTCGTGTGCTAAAAGTCCAACTGGTTCTCAATCTCAGTGTAAAACCAACTTTTATAATTGTTCATATTCGAACAGTTATTCAAGTACTCCTAAATCTAATGTTTCTAAGAACTATTCTCGTTCTAATCAATATTATCAAGGGTATGTCATTGGATCACCCAATTACTCTTCAAAGATTAAAAGCATTTGGGTTAAGAAGTCTGAATCTGTTTTATCTCATACACCTGTTGTTACTAACAATCTTCCTTGCATTGTGAGATCCACTAATGATCTGATCAATCTTAGCAAGAGAAGGATTATGTGCTCAACATGCAGAACCAATTATTTTGTCAATAACAAAAGGTTCAACAGGTGGTATGGAGATAACAGTTATCAGAATAATTGGAAAGGTAAGAACAAATATGATCAAAATTTCTGGTACGGTTCATATTTTATTCCTGATCATCCTGTTAATACTGCTGAAAAGAAAATACCTTATAGAAATAAATGGTTTGGTAATTACAACATACCTCAAGCAGATACTAACAAAATAGGACCCAAGTTCGTTTGGGTACCAAAATCTACTTAATCTGGTTTTGCAGGTGTGTCCATTTTATGCTGATTAGAATATCATTTCAGTGATACACCATTGCAGGGGGAGTTGTAATTTATTCCAAATGAGGCTTCTGAACATTTCAGTTCAGGATCCGTGCTTTACCGAGTGTGGTTTCTAAACACTCAGTTTAGAACCCGTACTTAAAATGTTTTCTTCAAATTTTTTAATTTTTTGAGCTTAACTGAATCATTACTTAAATCTGTTTTCTAGGGGGAGTCTCTAGAA